>NW_028318014.1:3797500-3820000 GCF_062004578.1 Staurois parvus
GTGTTCTAGTCTCTCTACACTGTATCGAAAACTAAACAAAACACTCTAAGTACAAAGTATATAGCACAAAATAAGTAAACAAACATTATCCAGTAAACTTCTTGTTAAACTTCCTATCCCAGCACTTGCTAAACTAACCCCCCCTCCCCACCCCACCCCCCCCCCACACCCCCAAATTTGACATCTTAAGGAGGATTATAACACAGGGAAGTGCTTTGCCATGCTAGGCTACAGGCTGTGTCTTTCTGTTGGCTCCATAGGATGCTGCAAGTGAAAGGAGCCAATCTGAAACAGGAAACCAGGGGTCTTGGCACAGCGACAAGTGTCAGTAAAGGGAAAACATTTTTTGAGTTTTGGATAGTTTTTTTGAGTTTTTTTTATTGCTGTCTGAGCCCCCGTTAAGTAGATTTATCCTATTTATCCTTATGAAAAGTGAAAGTAAAAGAAAATACCAAATTTTGGGTACATTAGAAAAGGAATAGAGGGGAAATCATCCAATGGGGACACTAGTCCTGGTGACTCTGGTCACCCCAGGATTCTTTCACTTTGTAGGGATTTCCTGTCACTTCTTGTTTTGGCTATGGGACAGGAAGTGAAGGAAATCTACCCAATGAGACACAGAGGACAAAAAACTGACAGGGGTTATAACCCTCCCTTACTCTATCTAAAATGGCAAAAAAAAAAAGTTCTGCCTTTAGTTTGCAGAAAGCAAAAAACAGAAGTTTTAATATAATTTAATACCGGCCAATTATTTTGTTATCCCACTCAATTTGGCATACCTGGAGTTGAAAACAGTGTGAATAAATAAAACGTGTGTTTAAACTATAGTGAAAGTTGTCTAATCTAAACTTCACTCCTCACACTGCACCTCAAAGCATAGCTTCCTGTCCTATGGCTAGGTTACTATATTTCTGAACAAAAAGCAAAAATAACCACATTTTGGTGGTATTACTCATAAAGATGCATATTTCTCAGGTCTTCCTAAATGAACGGTTTTTAATCTGATAAAAACCAATCAATACAAAAAGTATGGATAGCATATCAGTCTTGTACAGTGACCGAGGGGAAAAAAACAAAACAAAATAAAACACACACACATTCACACCCTAGGAATATTTCAGGTTTTACCATCATAAAACTATCAGTGAATTTTAATTTTGTTTTACTTATACTGGTCAAAAAAACAAAACAAAAAGAAAACAAACTTTCCCTGCAAAATTATAATTTTGCTTTTTTTTTTTTCCCTGCAATTTAAAATAAACAAATACAAATGTATAAATAGACATCCCCTAACAGAAGGAAGGAACACCATTTTCATCAGTATTATATCCTTGACAAAATGTTTCTGCTTCTAGTTTAGTTATATTTTAAGTAAGCAGAATATTTGAAATGCATCATAACAGTTCAATTAACCTGTACATCTAAACAGAATATTCATACAGTGAACAGATTCAGCCACATACAGCAATTTACTGTAACTTTACTTACAGCATTCAACTCTGGGAAATTTGACTGCAGAGCAAAGTACTCCATGAAAGTTGCAAATCCTTCATTCAGCCACAGATCATTCCACCACTCCATGGTGACTAGGTTCCCAAACCACTGTAAAACACAAGAGATATAACAGAACATTTAATAACAGACATCAGCTGAATCAAAGTATGCTCATCAATATATGTTCATTAAAACAAACAAAACACCACATCCTTGTTCCTATGCTTAGCTGGTACCTTTCCATGTTTTTGCTTTACTGCTCATTCTCCTGATACAAGTCAGTTATCTTAACAAGTGTAAAGAGACCATCTGCAAATCTCTATATTTCAACCAAATATTTGCGTGACAAAAGGTCTGAAAGAACAAGCCTTTGGAAAAGTACAAAATAGATAAATAAAAATGGTGAACTACATAGCTCAAGTCTGACTCACATTCACCTCTTCTGCTCCCTTAGTGGTATGCCCCTTCGCTTCTTGTCCCCACCTTCCCTGCCCCCCCCATTTTTTCCCTCTCATTTTCCCCCCTTCTATGATCCATTTCCTCATCCCCGACTCCCTCCCTCCCTCTCCCCCCAAATAGATAAAAATCTGTGTGCAGTCCGGATCTGTTACAGTTGACTTGTACATACTCCTAATATTCACGCTATGATACTTTACGTAACAAGTGTCAAACAAGGCCCATGGCCCCCATCTGGCCCTCCAGGCCATTTCATGTGGCCCTCGCTCCCCTCCTGCAGCACCCCCTGTTCTGCCCTCACTTCGGCTCAACAGTCGAGAGGACAGAACTTCTACAGATCTTGTGCTTCTCTGTGCAGCCGCAGCACCCCTGCTTCCCCTGGTCTTACCATTCAGCAGCCTCCATCCCTCCTCTGGTCCTCCTCCAGATGCTGCACTTTCTGCTTGAACAAAATCCAATATAATCCCCCTGTGCATACAGGTGTAGCCCGTGCAGATAAAGACTCAAAGATCAGCTATAAACAATAATGGCAGGAAACAAAATAATGACACGTTTTTGTGTCAACAGATCTAGATTGGTCTGTGTATGGAACGTAATGTGTATACATCTGCCTGGGAGCTGAGAGTGTAACACATCTGATGTATGGCTCCCTTCTCCCTTTTGTATACAATGTCCGCTGTAAGGGTTAATTTGAGGTGGAGGAGGGTTGCTATAAGGGGAAGGTGAACTCGGTAGCATGTTTGAGAAAGGAGGATATGCCTCCAATATGTGTCACGTGACCAGACTATTCTTAGCTTTCTGTCATACAGAGTCCATCCTGATTGGTCTCTCTCCCTCCCTTTAAACAGGCGCTTGATACTTGTCTGCTGCCGGGGTGGCTGGAGGTGAGTGGCTCTACCAGTTCCCTTTCTCCCTGGGCTCCTATCCTGCACAGCAGGTTGCTGTTACACACAGAGCTCCTGGCAGTGTTCTTCATCTTCAGCTGGACATCAGAGGATCGTATTTATTATGGCAGGAGTAGCTCTTAGGATGGACATCATAGTGGATATGTTAAAGGAATGATTTATCTATTGATCATGTGAGTGCATTTTATGTTGTGTGTTATATCAGCCAAATAAAAGGTTTTATTGCGCTACCCTTGTTTTTTCATTTGCACTTTCTGCTTCCCAGCTCTGCCCCCAGATTCTTCCCTGCAGCAGCACAGGGTAAGAAGGGGGGGGGGGGGGGTGCACTGGGATGTAAGGGAGGGTAAGGGACTCTTGATTTCTGATAGTTCGGCTCTTGACATCTGATGTGAAGGGGACAGGGTGCTCTGGACATCTAGTCTTACAGATAGAACCAGTCCTTTCAAATGAAATGGAGTTTGACACCCCTGCCTTATGTGATCCAGTTCCTATATAGTAGACCTTTTCGGGAACCCAGTGGATTTCTGCTCTATGAGTAGCCAGCCTTTCTAATGCTATCTTGGTAAGTTGCTAATACCTGCAAATGTATATTTATACCAGCTGTTGTATTTTATGTATTCACTGTTACAACTTCAGCTGGAAGCCTTTTGAGACTGTATTGTACTTATTTGGAAGGATCACTTTGCAAATTGTATGAAGTCAATGCTTTATTTGTTTCACGCCTTTAAATATTTATTTATTTTTTTAAATACTGTATATGTTATGAAAAAACACCGCAATAATATATATGCGCACCTATAAATTTTGAAACAGCTATAGATTTGGATATTCAAAACATTGTAGATAGAGATATATATATATATATATATATATATATCTCTATCTATATCTCTCTCTCTCTATACACACACACACACACACACACACATCTCTTTTGGCCATATACTATGAAATAATTTCATATGATAAAAGTATGATTTCTTCATTACAAAAAAAAAAAAAAACACAGTTGCGGGTTATATAATCTGGTCTTGTATTGCAATATGTTATGAATTTTTAAACCGATTTTTAAATTGGAAATTCATTTGAAAACCTGCTATCCCACTCCAGTGCTCTATGATGCCATGAGTAAACACACAGACACACGCTTCATCACATGTTTTCACACAGAAATGGAATACGTCAAATCAGTTCTGTCATGGAGTGCATTAGGACTAACTCTGGCGCATATTGGAATGCACAGCAATATTTAGACTCCATACACAACTGTCGTAACAGTAGAAAATAGAGGCTGTTAGCACAATAATTATCTGACTAAATATCTATTTCTGTGAACCCAACTGGGCTTTAAATGTGAGTCCCATCTACTAAAGAAAATAATATCAGGTAATCAGAACACTTGCTTAGTTTTACCACAGAAAATAAATTCATGATCAGATTTCATTTCTGTCCTTAGTCCTCAAGTACACCCAACAGGTCATGTTTTCAGGAGTTCCTTCGCCTTGCAGACATTATTTAAATCAATTTGGATGGTTTGGCATTTATCACAGCTATTTTTCTAAGGGAAATTTTCAAAATATGATCTGTTGTGAGTACTTGAGGACTATGGTGGAGAAGCACTTGTTTAGCCCCATAAAACTGTTTTAACTGGTAACACAATCTTTTGTTAGGTTGTTCTCAGATCAACAGCTATCTGCCAAACAAAAAAAAAAAAGTTAGAAAGAGGTCTATCCTTCAATAGGGTTGTCGGGAGTGCAGTGAACTGCTGCATAACCCAGCAAGGAAAGCAATTCGTGCACAGCACATTTCTATATAGGTCTGTAACAGCCCAGTCATGCTTAACCTGATCACTGGTTCATTTATGGCTACAATAACTCTTCATACTGCAGAAAATTGCAGGATTACATGATTTACAATTGCCTATAAATTGTAAGGATACTTGATTTGGGAATACTGGGCCTTGTACATTTGTTTACCAAATTATAGGTTTACCTGATGTGCCAACTCATGGGCAATGACAATGGTGATGAGCTGTTTATCCATCAGTGAAGAGGAGTTCTCCTTGTAAAGCAGGGTGGTCTCCCGGAAGGTGAGGAGACCCCAATTTTCCATTGCTCCTGCCTGGATGTCAGGAATAGCTATAAGATCTAGAAATAAAGAATAATTACAAATATATCATAAATACCAGTGTATATGAATGTGGGCAATTAACGCATATTCAGTTGGCAAGTACATGAGGATTAAGTCCTGTACTAAACTGTGTCTGTTACAAATTTAACATATATTTTTACAAAGGTGACTTCAAACAAGGTCCATCTATAAGTCAGTCATCAAGGACAAAGTGTGTGCTAATGGTGGGTCAAGCCTGCATTAGCTTCTACTTGTGTTAATCTGAGAGCCACACAAAAGTTTGGAGGTCTTTAGCTATTGACTCTGAAGACAGTTGTCGACTTCTGCGCACTTCAGCACGTGCGGACTTCGCTCTGTCATTTTATGTGGCCTACCACTTCGTGGCTGAGTTTCTGCTGTTCCCAGTTGCTTCCACTTTGTTATAATACCACTAACAGTTGACCTCTCCAAATCATTGGATTCAGGTGTTCCAATCACCTCCATGGGCACAGGTGTATAAAATCAAGCACCCAGGCATGCAGACTGCTTCTACAAACATTTGTGAAAGAATGGGTCGCTCTCAGGAGCTCAGTGAATTCAAGCGTGGTACCGTGATAGGTTGCCACCTGTGCAATAAGTCCATCTGTGAAATTTCCATGCTACTAAATATTCAACGGTAAACGGTTAGTGGTATTATAACAAAGTGGGAACAACAGCAACTCAGTCACAAAGTGGTAGGCCACGTAAAATGATAGAGGGGTCAGCGCATGCTGAAGTGCGCAGAAGTCGCCAACTGTCTGCAGAGTCAATAGCTAAAGACCTCCAAACTTTGTGAGGCCTTCAGATTAGCACAAGAGTGCGAAGAGCTCCATGGAATGGGTTTCCATGGCTGAGCAGCTGCATTCAAGCCTTACATCACCAACTGCAATGCAAAGCAGCAGATGAAGTGGTGTAAAGCATGCCGCCACTGAAATCTAGAGCAGTGGAGACGTGTTCTCTAGAGTGACGCACCATGCTTCTGTCTGCCAATCTGATGGACGTGTCTGGGTTTGGCATTGTTAGAAGAACAGTACTTGCCTGACTACATTGTGCCAAGTCTAAATTTTGGTGGAGAGAGGATTATGGTGTGGGGTTGTGTTTCAGGGGTTGGGCTTGGCCCCTTTGTTCTAGTGAAAGGAACTCTTAAGACATCAGCATACCAAGACATTTTGGACAATTTCATGCTCCAAACTTTATGAGAACAGTTTGGGGATGTCCCCTTCCTGTTGTAACATGACTGCGCACCAGTGCACAAAGCAAGGTCTATAAAAGACAAGGATGATTGAGTTTGGGGTGGAGGAACTTGACTGGCCTGCACAGAGTCCTGACCTTAATGCAATAGAACACCTTTGGGATGAATTAGAGTGGAGACTGGGAGCCAGACCTTCTCGTCCAACATCAGTGCCTGACCTCACAAATGTGCTACTGGAAGGATGGTCAAACATTCCCATAGACACACTCCTATACCTTGTGGACGGCCTTCCCAGAAGAGTTGACGCTGTTATAGCTGCAAAGGGTGGGCCAACCCAGTATTGAACCCTATGGACTAAGACTGGGATGCCATTACAGTTCATGTGATTGTAAAGGCAGGCGTCCCAATACTTTTGGCAAAATAGTGTGTGCGTGTATATATATGTGTATATATATATATATATATATTTTTTTTTTTTTATTATTTTTTTTTTTTATGCAGACGCACAATTAAAAACTGTGCCCCAAGTTATACAGACACTTTCTGTAATATCCAACAATCTAGTTTAATCTTATAAATGTAAATCATATATATGGTGAATGATACTGTAAGGCACTGGGTAATGATCTAGTCACATACAGTATATGGGATTGTGCAGAAGGGAATTGGCAGAAAGACTCCATAGTTGCAAAGCTCCAATACTTCAGAAAGTAAGACCCTTTCTAAAATGCAACAAGAGTGTAAATTTGGAAACAAGTGAAATCTCATGATACATATTATATCCAGGAGAACCATACTTTACAGTCAAGCTGGTTAAATTGGACTAGACAAAGCACAATGATGAGTTCATTTCTATGTTTATGATAGCAAATTCCTGTGTTAGACTGACAGTATTGTGTCATCTCTCACAACCATTATTACCGCACACTGCTGGGCCTTCTGTCCTAATATTATTGTCCCATGTTCCCATGTAGGATAGATTTTAAAACGATCAACATTCACAAATACATTTTGTGTGTTAGAATATACTAGGTGGTTCTGCATTCTGATCACTGTACAATAAGTCTATAGAACTCAGAGTTGAGGGGTGATC
Source organism: Staurois parvus (assembly GCF_062004578.1). Classification (NCBI taxonomy): domain Eukaryota; kingdom Metazoa; phylum Chordata; class Amphibia; order Anura; family Ranidae; genus Staurois; species Staurois parvus. The sequence goes on from NW_028318014.1 coordinate 3,804,789, forward strand.
TTGTAGCAATGTCTCATGCACCATCGTAAGGAAGTGGCCATCTCATTGACACGTGTTTATGGTGTTCTATATATAGTTTGTGCCAAATAAACATTTACTTGAAAGAGGAACTTAACTTTTTGTTAAATCAGCAAATAGTAATACCATAGCTGCTGACTTTTAAAACTCAGGTACTTAGCAGTTCCTGGGGTCCATCTGTCTTCCCGCAGACAGCTCTTCTTACCTCTGCGGGTCCCAAACGTTGCTATCTTAGATATGGGAGCCAGCCCAAAATGATTGCAGATTGTGCATGGGAAAGCTTGTGCGGCAGTTTTGGAAAGGTACAGCAGCCTCCATTTCATCCTTGTCAAGGCGAAAGTTGCAGAAGTGGGAGCTGATACTGATAAAAATTAGTACTCCCCTGCTCCCCCCCCCCCCCCCCAAAAAAAAAATCATTTAGCTCAATTGCAAGCTGGCGGGAGGGAGCCAACCAGCAGGACTTCACTTATATAGTGAAGTTTGGCTTTAATACAGAAATAGTTTCCAATCAATCCAATCCTGTACCAATGGGCACTTCTGCTGATCCCTTTCCCATTTTAGGCTGACCAAAGATCTTTAATTGTACAGACATTAAACTAGACACCCACAGAAGAGGAGAGGCCCATGACTGGAAGTAGTGATCGGAAACTGTGACTATACCAGGGAATCTACCTGGAGTGATTGAAATCCACAGCCAATTCAAATGTATATGAGAGTGAATAAATTGCCCATGGAAAGAAAAAATGCTGCAACTGATTTGGTTTTTCATCAGCAACTTTTTTTTTAATTAAGTTGGTGACGGGGTCTCTTTAAACCAGTGAACCATTCGATGCTTCAAATATGTGACAGACTCTCAAAGTGGCATATACAGAAATGGCATTCAGATTTCACGGCTCCAATGAAAAAGACCCACCTATATTTTTTCCCCTGTGCGCAACAGAATGATTTGCAACGTCAAACAGATGACAGCAAAATCTGATAAACATCTGCTGATTATCTCTGCTCATCAAGCCTACATCTCCTAGATCTCACGTACATCTTCATATTGGGAAACACATCATTAAACGCTGCGCAATCAAGTGAAGAACGTTTTCAATGTTCTCAGAGTGGGGAAAGGCTCGGTGGCATCATTGTGAACAAGGAACTAATCAAGGGATGTGATTATAAGACAACTGCTTAATGTGAACTAAATTAAATGTAATGCAAATATGATGCAAATGAATTACAGTATTAAAACAAACAAACACATTTGGCTTGCAGGGTTACTGGGCGTTGAAGGCATCTCTGAGGATTCCTAATCAGAAATTCACATCTAAACAATTTCTCCCTGGTGTTTATAGTGGGATAAAGGCAGAGCACACGGAGAGGCTGAGAAATCAGGGTAAAAATGTCTGATGTATGGAAATGCTATTTGTTATTGCAGGAGAAACAAGGAGTTCCATATTTACCATAATATCCTTATGGTCCTTTTCCTAGGACTGCACCAAAGCACAGCATTATTTGGCCTTTTTTACATTCCTGCCTTATTCACCTTATTGGCACTTGTGGTTAAATTAAACAGGAGTTCAGCAACTTAAGTTTCTTTTTCTGCACTCCATTGATAGTTCTTCATACAAAGCATTCTAATAACTTTCCACACCATAGGCCTACTCTGATATACACACATGTGTAAAATGTAATTATGGTGGAAAATAAGTATTTGGTCACCTACAAACAAGCAAAATTTCTGGCTCTCACAGACCTGTGCCTTCTTCTGTAAGAGGCTCCTCTGTCCTGCACTCATTACCTGTATCAATGGCACCTGTTTGAACTTGTTATCAGTATAAAAGACACCTGTCCAAAACCTTAAACAGTCACACTCCAAACTCCACTATGGCGAAGACTAAAGAGCTGTCAAAGGACACCAGAAATAAAATTGTAGACCTGCACCAGGCTGGGAAGACTGAATCTGCAATAGGCAAGCAGCTTGGTGTGAACAAATCAACTGTGGGAGCAATAATTAGAAAATGGAAGACATACAAGACCACTGATAATCTCCCTCGATCTGGGGCTTCACACAAGATCTCACCCCGTGGGGTCAAAATGATCACAAGAACGGTGAGAAAAAATCCTAGGACCACACGGGGGGACCTAGTGAATGACCTGCAGAGAGCTGGGACCAACGTAACAAAGGCTACCATCAGTAACACACTACGCCGCCAGGGACTCAGATCCTGCAGTGCCAGACGTGTCCCCCTGCTTAATCCAGTACATGTCCGGGAACATCTGAAGTTTGCTAGAGAGCATTTGGATGATCCAGAAGAGGATTGGGAGAATGTCATATGGTCAGATGAAGCCAAAATAGAACTGTTTGGTAGAAACACAACACGTCGTGTTTGGAGGAGAGAGAATGCTGAGTTGCATCCAAAGAACACCATACCTACTGTGAAGCATGGGGGTAGCAACATCATGCTTTGGGGCTGTTTCTCCGCAAAGGGACCAGGACGACTGATCCATGTGCAGGACAGAATGATTGGGGCCATGTATCGTGAGATTTTGAGTGCAAACCTCCTTCCATCAGCAAGGGCATTGAAGATGAAACGTGGCTGGGTCTTCCAACATGACAATGATCCCAAACATACCGCCCGGGCAACAAAGGAGTGGCTTAGTAAGAAGCATTTCAAGGTCCTGGAGTGGCTTAGCCAGTCTCCAGATCTCAACCCCATAGAAAACCTTTGGAGGGAGTTGAAAGTCCGTGTTGCCCAGCGACAGCCCCAAAACATCACTGCTCTAGGAGGAGATCTGCATGGAGGAATGGGCCAACATACCATCAACAGAGTGTGCCAACCTTGTGAAGACTTACAGGAAACGTTTGACCTCTGTCATTGCCAACAAAGGATATATAACAAAGTATTGAGATGAACTTTTGATATTGACCAAATACTTATTTTTCCACCATAATTTGCAAATAAATTCTTTCCGAATCAGCCAATGTGATTGTCTTTCTCATTTTGTCTCTCATAGTTGAGGTCTACCTATGATGCCAATTACAGGCCTCTCTCATCTTTTTAAGTGGGAGAACTTGCACAATTGGTGGCTGACTAAATACTTTTTTGCCCCACTGTATTTTAAACGTTGTGCTGTTGAGCCTAAAAAGGGGCCCTCATCTAATATACCCAGGATTGGGCATTTGTTATCATTGCTAGCCTTGTTGCTATATTTGTATGCTAGTGACTCTACCTGTATACATGCTCGTCAACTTAATTTACTTTATTGCGAACAACGGTACTGTGATTTATTCCTTAGTAAACATATGTAAAAGAAATATATTTGCAGGAAACAATACAAACCTAATTTTGAGATTGAATAGGGAATTCCAAAATATTGTGTATAAAACTCCAGCAGTTTCGCTGTTGCTTTCAGAGCGTACTGTGCCTGGTCGACCTTTTGTGGTACGGCATAGACAGATACCTGTTTATAAACAGACAAGAAAACATTGGACATTTCAGCTAGGTAGACCCATGTATGTGACTCTTGTCTGATAGTTCAAACAGGTACAATACCTTGGTCTCCATACACTGTGTGCATCAATAGAAACACACAGCCCCATAGTCTAGGATAAAAATAACTCCCCTACTCTGGCCTCCTCCTTCCCCTCCCTTCTCCAAGCTAACAGACTGACCGGAGACTACGCTGTCCACTGTTAATGCTTTCCTGAAAAGACTAGAGGTTCAAAGAAGCAGCACAGAGAGTAGGATTTCCACATATTACTTTTGGTACGTAAGGCAATGAATCACATTAATGGACTGAAAATTAGCACATGTAAAAGGAAGTGAGCAGAAGGGCTTCTAAATTCAGGATGAAATCTGATAAAATCAAGGAGGTGCTTTCAGGGCCTTGTAGATTCCTGCTTTACAGTACCGTTTGCAGTATACCAAGTTTGAGATACGTATTCAATTTGTATCAATTCAGGTAGGACTTTGCACTACACAAATCTAAAAGAGATTGTACAATCATTTTTAAAATTGTGTAGTGAGCTTAAAATGACACTTGCAGATTTTCTGCGAGTATTGAATAATATAGAATAACAATCTAATATTACACTGTATTTACCATTCCATTCATATGTAAATCTAAAGTTGTGAACTTTCATCTGCATATTACATCGGGTAAAGTAACCAAAAAGGCAAAAAAACTTTATTTTTTTCTCTTTTTTTTTGTTTTAGATAGAGTGGAGAGGAATTAGAACACCTGACAGGGTTTTATTGCTGTCTGCACTCCTGTTATGCTATCCATACACTATGCAAATCACTTTTCTTCAACCACAGGTTGAAGGAAAGAATTGCTGGATTCCCCCATCAACACAGTCATTGTTGATGGGGGAATCCCTCCCGCGGGGCTATTGTGTTCTGTTGGTGGGGAGCCTTCACTGGCAGAATACAATAATCACTGATAGCGTCTATTGCACAAAAAGGAACCCAGACAGGCTGGTAGTAATGAAGTTGATTGATAGATCGACTTAAGTACATCCAGCCTGCCCATAGATGGATCACAATTTGGCTGGTTCCTGCTGAATAGGCAAAATTTTGATCCATCTATGGCTGGCTTTAGGGAGATTCACCATCTCTCTTTGGCTTTCACTCTTGGTAATACCAGCAAACCAGGCAAATAAAGTCCTCAAAACAAGAATGATGGGAAATCCTCCAATGGGGACACTTGTTTTGGTGACCCTAGTAACAACCAGGGATTCCTTCTGCTTTCCTGTTTTGACTATGGGACAGGAATTGAAGGGAAATCTCCCATCATGGAAAGGCGGTTCCCTTCCTTACACTATCCAAAAGGAAAAAAAGTTTTCCCTTTAGTTCTACTTTAAACAAGCCTTACAAGTTAAAAAAAATTTAAATAAAGAAAACATTTCCCAATTAGTTGAATATACTTTATTAAGAACTTTGTCAATCTTAAAGCTCACCCACCAAACTGTAAAAGCCTGAGCAATTAATCATGACAGAGGTCCTAAACTAACTCTACTGCAACCCCCTCTCCCCCCACCCCAAAAAAACACCACCTTTCGCTCAAATTATACTATTGTGTACCATATATCTTAAGTAGTACTGGTTTAACACAGTGGACCTGGGGTAACCATTACTTACAAGAGTTCCATTTGTAACGATAGATGAATTCTTCATGTCGGACACAATGAAAGCGACCAGGTAGGTGCTCATTTTCACACTGGTTGCAAATTCATCAAGAAGCAGCCCATTTTGAAGTGTGGTTGTGCTGGTCTGCAAAGAAACAATTGGTTACCTTGTCTGACAGGTGTAGATTTGAAGAAACAATGCTTAGTAAAAGAACTGATACATCCCGAACATGGCTATGTTGGCAAGACAGTGGTCTAAATTTGAACAGCAATTGCAGTACCAGTCTGCATTACAGGGAAAGTGGAACGGTTTAATTAAAAAAAAAATGTTTCTCCTTGCCATAGTTCCAAACTCACCTTCCCACCTTGTTTATTTATTTTTTTAAAGTATTCCCATTCACTGTAGTTATCCTGTAGCCATTTGTTCCCTCAAGCAGCATAGATCACTGCTCCCACCGTCCAGAGCACTCGCTCCATGTCTACATTACAGATTAGAGTGCCTCCAAATCATTGCTTAGAACAGGGTTCCTCAAGAGTTCAATGGAATCCTAGGGTTCCTCCAAAAGATTGCTAAGGGGTTCCTTGAGCAATTAATACCTCTCCAGTTTCCACTGACATCAATGATCTTTTATTTGTAAGGGGGGTAATTCTTCTTAACGATCACAAGTGTAAGGAACATTCCTCCCACTGAGCATCACACTACTGTATCGTGAGTTGTAAATATAGTCATTTTTAGCAGGGGTATGCTGAGCATGGAAAGTTATTTTAAAAGTTCCCAAGTGTTGAAAAGGTTGAGAAAGCCTGGCCTAGGAGGACGCGCAGGGAGCTGAACTAAGCTGACTTATTTAAAGGACAGTTCCAATGTGCCTGCAGTGAAATTTAGGTTTGAATTTCTCTGCAGTACCTGCATCTACACAGGTTAGTGAGGGATTGTTTTAAAACGCTTGCTGAAAATATGCACAAGCTTGATTGTCCAGGCCGCAGAATCATTTTAAAGCAGAACTCTGGGATAAGCAAACATTTCCTAAATAGAAAGTCACGTGTATTTTTGCTTAAATTTTAGTGCACTTTGTGTATTTCTTTCTGATCCGAGCAGTAATGCAGTGTGAAAAGTTGCCTCTGTGCAGGAACTTCCTGTAATAAAGACCCATTACCGCTGCTCTCTCCTTATGCAGGGTGACTGGTCTCATCTCCACCTCCCCTGAAATTTTCTGCAGGCAGCCTGTAGTGGGTGAAGCCTGCTGAATCCCTCCCACAGCTGTGCACAGACTATGTACAGCACAGTGATCATGGCACTATTATTTTTACAAAACATCTGGGATTCCAAAGGCATTTAATAAATCCAACATGGATTTAAATGCATTGCGGATATTGAATAATATATTTCAATGAAAATGTTGTGCCTAGGGTCCAGCTTTAAGGTGATACTAAAAAACACATTGCTTAATTTACAGTATCCCTTCTCTTCTGTATGTAGATTATGGCTCTATAAATATTTTAATTAAAAAAACAACATCTAAGTACCTTTTTCCTAATTAAGGTACAACTGTCACATGGTCACAGTTGAATAAAAAAAAAACCAAACCAACAGTCTTTCAGATACAGAGTAAAAATAAATAACGTCAATATGTTTAAAATTGACATACAGATATACATTGCTCACAAAAATTAAAGGAACACTTTGAAAACACATCAGATCTCAATGGGGAAACATCTCATGCTGGCTATCTATACTGATATGGACTGGGTAATGTGTTAGGAATGTAAGGATGCCCCAGCGTGTGATGGAAATGAAAATTATCAACCTACAGAGGACTGAATTCAAAGACACTCTGAAAATCAAAGTGAAAAAAGATGCAGTAGGCTAGTCCATTTTGCTGAAACTTCATTGCAGCAATTCAAAATGGTATGCCATAGTTTGTATGGCCTCCACATGCTTGTATGTATGGCTGACAACGTTGGGCATGCTCCTAATGAGACGGATGGTGTCCTGGGGTATTTCCTCTCAGATCTGGACCAGGGCATCACTGAGCTCCTGGACAGTCTAAGGTGCAACCTGGCAGCGTCGGATGGACCAAACATGATAGCCCAGAGGTGTTCTATTGAATTTAGGTCAGGTGAGTGTGGGGGTCATTCAACGGTATCAATTACTTCATCCTCCAGAAACTGCCTGCATGCTCTCACCACTTGAGGCCAGGAATGTCATGCACCAGGAGGAACCCAGGACGCACTGCACCAGCGTAGGGTCTGACAATGGGTCTAGGATTTCATCCCGATACCGAATGACAGTCAGGGTGCCATTGTCTAGCCTATAGAGCTGGATCGCAATGAGGCTCAGGTTAGTATTGAGGGGGCTGGGGGAACGGCTGCACAAAGAAGGTTTTTCACCTTCATGCATAGAATGCATGAGGGTAAAAAAAAAACCAAACAAAAAAAAAAAAAAAACCCAACAACCTTCAGCCATTACAACCACTAATTCTCCAACATGCTGCGAAAATGAAATTTCACTTTTGATTAAACCATTAAAAACATTAACTATACTTAGCCTTAATACTCTATATAAATCGCACTGTTAAGCATTACTCCACTCAATTACTGTTTAAGAAAATCGTTAGGAATTACACGGCCAATTTTAATGCAAATGGACCTCAAGGGACTAACATTATCATTCCTGGTTAGAATTGGTTTGTCTCATGTTCTAGTTATCTGTCAATTGTCCTCATCACTGACTTACAGGCACGTAATGAGCAGATTTCCTGATAAGAAGCATCTGAATATAAAAAAAAAAAACCAACATAAAATAAATCGTTACTCTCAAAACATAATAGTGGGAAGTTTGTAAAGCAGGCATGTCGAACTAAAATATACTAGTGGACACAAGTGACTGGAATAAATCATTAAGGGGCTACATGTTGTCTAAGTGTCAAGCCTACTTACAGTTGCAAGAAAAAGTATGTGAACCCCTTGGGATTACATGGAGTTTTGCATGAATTGGGCATAAAATGTGCTCTGGACGTCATCTAAGTCACAACAATAGAAGAACACAGTCTGCTGAACATAATACTACACAAACATTAGATGTTGCCATGGTTTAATTGCACATAACATGTAAACATTCACAGTGCAGGGAGGAAAAAGTATGTGAACCTTTGGACTTAACTGGTTGACCCTCCTTTGGCAGCAATAACCTCAACCAAACATTTCCTGTTGTTGCAGATCAGACCTGCACAACGATCTGGAGTAATTTTGGACCACTCCTCTTCACAAAACTGTTTCAGTGTAGCAATATTCTTGGGATGTCTGGTGTGAATCGCTCTCTTAAGGTCATGCCACAGCATTTCAATCGGGTTGAGGTCAGGACTCTGACTGGGCCACTCCAGAAGGCGTATTCTGTACTGTTGCAGCCATTGTTTTGTTGAATTACTTGTATGTTTGGGTCATTGTCCTGTTGCATCACCCATCCTCTGCAGAGCTTCAGTTGGCGGACAGATGGTCGTACATTTTCCTGCAAAATGTCTTGATAAACTCTGGAATTCATTTTCCCATCAATGACAACAATCCGTCCAGGCCCTGAGACAGCAATGCAGCCCCAAACCATGATGCTCCCTCCGCCATGTTTTACAGTGGGGATGAGGTTTTGATGTTGGTGTGCTGTGCCTTTTTTTCTCCACACATAGTGTTGTGTGTTCTTCCCAAACAACTCAATCTTGGTTTCATCTGTCCACAGTATATTTTGCCAGTAGTGCTTTGGAACATCCAGGTGCTCTTTTGCAAACTTCAAACGTGCTGCAATATTCTTTTTGGACAGCAATGGCTTCCTCCGTGGTGTCCTTCCATGTACTCCATTCTTGTTTAATGTTTTCCTTATTGTAGATGTGTCAACAAAAATCTTAGCATGTGCCAGAGATTTCTGTAGGTCTTTAGCTGACACTCTGGGATTCTTTTTTATCTCATGCAGCATTCTGCGCTGTGCTCTTGCAGTCATTTTTACAGGACGACCACGCCTAGGGAGAGTAGCAACAGTGCTAAACTTTCTCCATTTGTAGACAGTCTGTCTTACCATGGACACATGAACATCAAGGCTTTTGGAGATACTTTTGTAACCCTTTCCAGCTTCATGCAAGTCAACAATTCTTGATTGTAGGTCTTCTGAGAGCTCTTTTCTGCGAGGCATGGTTCACATCAGACAGTGCTTCTTGAAACCAGTAAACCCAAAACAGGTGTGTGTTTCACACATCCAATATCATCACACTGATTGGAGTCAAGGTTGGCTCACTCCTGGCTCCAATTAGCTCTGGGAGAAGTCATTAAGCTAGGGCCTCACATACATTTTCCTCCCTGCACTATGAATGTTTACATGTTATGTGCAATTAAACCATGGCAACATCTAATGTTTGTGTAGTATTATGTTCAGCAGACTGTGTTCTTCTATTGTTGTGACTTAGATGACGTTCAGAGCACATTTTATGCCCAATTCATGCAAAACTCCACGTAATCCCAAGGGGTTCACATACTTTTTCTTGCAACTGTAAATCACCTAACACTAATACTAATCTAAAAATGTTTTTTTTTTTTTTAATCTTAACTAAAATATATTGCCCCTGACTTATGATTATAAGTTGACCGTTGACCCTAACCATGACTTTTTTTCTTGTATATATACATGCTGTTCTTTGTTTACACTTTTCTCCTCTAGCAAAGAGAAAACAAAAAACATAAAAAAACAAAAAAAACACAGGGGAGGGCCGTACAGTGACAGATCAATGTAACAGCCAATCAGAGGCTATCACAGCAATCAGGTGATTGGGAAATGGGACGTGAAGCCACATGTGTAGTCAGTAGGAAGGGGTTAAAACAGGACTCCAGTTAACGGATAGTACCTAGGCCCAGTTTTTCATGGTCTGCCTGAGAAAGGTAGGCTAGGAGATGTAATCGGTCTGCTGAAGGCAGGTGAAAGCCTTTCCGCAGTCTAAACTTCCTCAGTCATCACTCACTCAGACTGTACATTGTAACTTTATGGCAGCTAAGAAAAAGAAGTGAGGGACGAGTTGTAGGAGACATCATGAGTACACACTTTCAGGAACACAGACAACTATGCAGATACCAGGATATATAGAATTTTGTCATCCCTGGATGACATGCTAATCCAGGAAGTACACAGACACTGTATACTGCCTGAATAAAGTAGCACTGACTTTATGGTGAAAAAAAGGTAAGCAGAGGGCAGTACTGTGATCTCTGTTTGAGATCATGACTATCTGTAAGTCTTACACTTTACATAGCATGCATGAAAAAAAACAAAAAAAAACAAAAAAACACAACACCAATGATGGCTGTGCAAGAGCACACTAGGGTCCACACTGCAGCGCGACTGGTCACCCACTGTGTCCACTGGACACAGTAGAAGACCAATTGTTGTACTGGTCCAGCCCTGGTACCATGTGATTGCTATGACCAATCACAGCGATCACATGACAGTTGGACACAATAAATGGGTTTCATTCATAGCCATTCATTGTGTACTATTCTGATGATCTCTGGAATTTGGTCACAGTGATCACATGGTACAGACAGGGCCAATCACAGTGCATCTGTACCATGTGATAGCTGTGCTCAATCACAGCTATCACAATAGTACAATGCCAATGGATGGATGCCATTCATAAAACAAGAGATCATTACAGTTATAAGCAATCATGGTGTGATCACTTCCCCAGATTGGTAGTGTCACAATTCACAGTAAAAAAAATTAATAAAATATATTTTTCTTTTTACATACTGTCACCAGTCAGTATCCCTGATCACTGCCACACCAGTCATATAATAATGCGGTACTGCTCTGGTGACAGTAATTTATGTTCCAAAAAATTATCACCAAAAAAAAAAAATTATTACAACTTAAAAAACTTTCCATGCCTTTTACTAAATACCACAGACTGTCTGCTTTCCAAAAAGAAGGCATTTGTACTGCCCTGGCATTTTAGAGCCTCAGGAAGTGAGATAGGCCAACTGTACATCAGGACTGATAAATTAAAAACACACACACTTAAATACCACGAAAAGAAAGCTTTAACTGTCCAAAAAAATATAAACATTTCATTTGGATACTGATATATGTTACATGACTGAATATTTGTCAAATAGTGTGACAGTGCTGAAAGCTGAAAATTGGCCTGGGCAGGAAGGGGGTGAAATTGTCCAGCATTGAAGTGGTCAATGAAATTATTATATAAAAAAAAAAAAAAAAAAAAAAATTTAGCTTATGCTAGGTCCATGGCTTTTTTTTTTTACCCTTTCGCTGCCATGTCCGCATGTTGTATGGATCTGACAGCAGGGGATTTTCTACACACATTCCTGCTGACTGCAGCATCTGACAAGCAGACTCCTTTGTGTGTACATCTGACAAGCAGACTCCTGCCTGTCAGATGCCTCCAGCAGCACCCGATTGCTTCCACATCCTCCAATAGCAGTTTCCCCAAGCAGCATGGCCAGGAAAGAATGTATTGCAATGCGATCTGCATTGCATTACATTTAGTGAAGCACAGGGGAGACATCCTGGATGTCTCATTAAAGTTGACCTGTAACCAAAAAAATCATCACTTTTTGTCCCCTATGTGATGAAAAAACAAAAAAAACACAAGTAAAAAATTAAAGTTACACCTATGCATAAAAAAAAAGATCCCCCCCCACCAAAAAAGTCTGAGACCGAAAAATGCATGTGCCGAGTGCGCCTTCGCATGAAAACATCGATTGCGATACAACGTTACTTATCGCTGTGCAGCCAGAGTTAGATAAATAAATTGTAGCACCAGGCATACTCTGTAAAGCTAAACTGAAGACCTGTAGGGGACTTTTAAAAAGTGTAGAAAATATAGGGTATTATTATACAGCATTTATATAGCGCCAACTGTTTGCGCAGCACTTTACAAAATGAAGGCAGACATTACAGGTTCCAATACAACTTGGTACAAAAGGAAATCAGAGGACCCTGCTATTTCATGTGTGTTGCAAATTTAAGGTTTTACATGTTAGGTATCCATTTACTCGGTGCAACCTCGTCATAAATTTTACCAAACAATTGGATAATTTATTGCGTTTGTGTGCCCTAAAGTTAACTTGTATTGTGTATAATTGTATATAATGTATTATTAAAGGAAATTTAGCATTTCCTAGACCTTTGTGGTAATATCTTGTAGCATAAAAAAAAATTCAAACTCCCACTATAATCTCTATGGTGTCTGTTTTCCAAAAATATATAAAATGTTTTAGGGGTTTATGCAATCTTCAGGCCGAAAATTATTTTTTAATCATGAAAAAAACCCCCCAAAAAAAAAAAAAAGTCCCCCCCAAAAAAAAGCAAAAACGGCTCTGGTAGGGAAAAGGACAAAAAGCAAAAGAAATAACTTTGATCAATGTATACTTGTGTACTAAATATAAATTGATAGGATGATAATCTTATTTTTCCATGTAGGTAATATCTGTTTTTTATATGATATGGATACAGAAATGTAGTCATACGCGTGTTGTCACATCTGTGCTAAGGGCTCTATTGAATATATAGCAATATGTTTTATGATTGAAAAGCTCTTAAATAACACATTTCCTATATATTCAATTTAGTAAATAAATAGCACAAGCTAATAACTGCCCACTTCAAAATATTTTTCAACTTTTCTACTATTTTTTGTTTTACTATATCTTGGTGTCTTATAGTAGGCATATAAGCTTTGATAATAGATCAATTTCTTTTCCAATTGATCACTCCAAATAAGGGGAAAAAAAAAACAAAAAAAAAAAAACGAGCTGTAGTCGACAACCCATTCACTTGACGTGACACATATATGAAGTGGATTTAGAGTCAGAAGTTACAATCATAAGTTATTGATCACATCTTTGTTTTCACCATATAAATCTCATAATCAGATTGAAAGCCCTAAGATCAAATTCTTGACCAAAACATTTCAGCCCTATCTAATCAATGCAACACAGTGGACAGTTTTCAGCCCTGGCGAATCAAATCCATTCTAAAATTGAACAGACAGGGAAGTTGTGCCTAATCAACGATTTTATTCTTCGATCAATGTGTGATTTTATCAAATCGCAAAGTGGATATGGCCACGTTTACACAACGTACACAATAAAAAGTCTACAGTTGCATTATGGCAATAAAACATTTTATTTCTTATTCAGCCACGATATCCCAAGAAAGAAGATTGTTCACATGGGAGCAGATATTTGAATTGTTTAGACATTGGCATCCAAAGATAGTCGCCAATAAAACTCTAAAGAGTTTCTTCTCTAAATTGGTCAGCCAAACTTACAGTGTAATGCAAAGTTATATAGGTCTTTATGTGATAGATAAAAGTTTTTTCGTTAAATCCACCCACTCTAAATATCAAAATCACCAGGGGATTAAAAACATTAAAAGCCTATAAGCCCCCAACACTAGGACAAGAGAGAAACAAGATTACCTTGGGCATGTTTGATAAAGCAACATGAGTTTCAGTTCTTTTGATCTTCACTTGGAATGTAGATTTAAATGCTGGTTCATCAAAGCATGGAAAAGCTGTTCTTGCTGAGAGAGGCTCGAACTGTGTCGCTGCAAGCCACTTTTTGCTCCTAAACATGAAAGTAAACATTAGCATAACATCTTCCCATATCCCTGTTTAGTCTGATAACAGCTATTGTAGCACAGGTCACATTACTGGAAGTGCTAACATTCAAGAGGCATTAGGCCTGTTTGTTTTCTAACAGGACATTATTAGACTAAAAAACATCTCGAAGAGCTCATACTTCCTTTTACTGCTATACCAACATGTACAATGAAATTAGTGATGTGTACACAAGCATACTGTTGATTATTTTTCAAAGTGTCAGTGTAACTACAACACATGTTCAGTGAGCAAATATTGTTCTGTTACAATATTTTCATATATACACACACACACACACACACACACACACACGTGAAACTCAAAAAATTAGAATATTGCGCAAAAGTTCATTTATTTCAGTAATGTAACTTAAAAAGGTGAAACTAAAATATGAGATAGACTCAGTCCCCAAAACGTTTGAATGGCTTTTTCCTGACAATCCTCTCCAGGCTGCGGTCATCCCTGCTGCTTGTGCACCTTTTTCTTCCACACTTTTCCCTTCCACATAACTTTCTATTAATGTGCTTTGATACAGCACTTTGGTAACATCCAACTTCTTTTGCAATTACCTTTTGAGGCTTTCCCTCCTTATGGAGGGTATCAATGATGGTTTTCTGCACAACTGTCAGGTCAGCAGTCTTTCCCATGATTGTGATTACTACTGAACCAGACAGAGACCCCTTTGCAGGTGTTATGGCTTAATTAGCCGATTAGAGTGGGACACTTTGAGCCGAGAATATTGCACCTTTTCACAATATTCTAATTTTCTGAGATTGTGGATTTGGGGTTTTCATGAGCTGTAAGCCATAATCATCACAATTATGACAAATCACGGCTTGAACTATCTTGCTTTGCATGTAATGGGTCTCTCATATATTAGTTTCACCATTTAAGTTGCATTTATGAAATAAATGAACTTTTGCACGATATTCTAATTTTTCGAGTTTCACCTGTATATTACATATATACACACACACATTATAAATATAATACACACACATATAATACACACAAGCACATATATTTTTTTTTTCTCCCTTTTTTTTTTTTTTTTTTACAGTATCCTGGATCAATGTGTCCTAACATAGGCCACCTATACACTGCATTGATTTTTTGATCTGTCTGAGCAAACTGATAGATTATGCTGGAGGTGAGGAACATGCCAGCAATGAGAAACACTAAAAGAACAAATTACACACTCAATAAGCATTTATGGCTGCCCACATGTACATACTGTATACCATTAGTAATATTGTTAACTTTTTTTTTTAAACAATTTACATAAACACAGCTGTAGACTAGATATACAATATATTGCCAAAAGTATTGGACGCCTGCTTTACAGACACATGAACTCTAATGGTATCTCAGTCTTAGTCCATAGGATTAAATATTGAGTTGGCCCACCCTTTGCAGCTATAAAC
>NW_028318014.1:4725000-4847500 GCF_062004578.1 Staurois parvus
GAAAGAAAATCGGTCAATCTATGACCAGCTTTATTCTGCCCCCTTTACTTCATCAGGAGCAAAACCCCACCATCCAAGCCCTTTGACATGTGGGCAAAATGGTGCCAGGGAGCATTCCCACGCTGTGTTATAATGACATATCATGCGCCCACCCCTGCCGTCTACAATATGGGGATACCTCATTTAGTAGAATTTTTGGTACATGTTATTTTTACAAAAAGGATATATTAAGGCACTCTTCCTTCTTCTTTCTTCTGGGCAGCACTTGGTGGTTGGCTGAGAATAATTGTAAGCCTGTCATAGATATATATATTTCAATCAGATATGACTTCATGACCACTGACAGGTTAAGTGAATAACATTGATTATCTTGTTACAATGCAATCTGAAAGTTGGTGGGTTATCTTAGGCAGCAAGTAAACATGTTGTCTTTGAAGGTAATGTGTTGAAAGCAGAAAAAATGGTTTGTTGTGTATGGGGCTGCATAGCCACAGTCCGGTCAGGGTGTCCACAGTCAAAAGTGCCTGCAATAGGCAAGTGAGCATCAGAACTTAACCACAGATCAATGGAAGAAGGTGGCCTGGTCTAATGAATTAGGTTGTCTTTTACATCATGTGACCACGTGTGTATGCGCTGTTTACCTTGGGAAGAGATGGCACCAGGATGCAGTATGGGAAAGAAGGCAAGCTGGCAGAGGCAGTATGATGCTTTTGGCAGTGTTCTGCTGGAAAACCATGGGTCCTGCGATTCATGTGGATGCAACTATGACATGTATACCCTTTCATGGAAACGATATTCCCTGATGGCAGTGGTCTCTTTCAACAGGATAATGCAGCCTGCCACACTGCAAAAATGATTCAAGAATGGGCAGAACAGTGGCTAAATGGTTAGCACTTCCGCCTGGCAGTACTAGGATCGTTGGTTCGAACCCCAACCATGGCACCACCTGCCTGGAGTTTGCATATTCTCCCTGTGCCTGCGTGGGTTTCCTCTGGGTACTCCAGTTTCCTCCCACACTCCAAAGACATACTGGTAAGTGAATTGATTCCTGTCCAAATTGGCCCTAGTATGTATGAATGTAAGTTATGGACCTTAGATTGTACACCCCTTGAAGGTTAGGGACTGATGTGAATGTACAATATATATGTAAAGCGCTGCGTAAAATTGACAGCGCTATATAAGTACCTGAAATAAATAAATAAAAGAACACAATTATGAGTTTCAGATGTTATCTTGAACTCCATATTCTCCAGATCTCAATCCAATCAAGCATTTGTGGGATGTGCTTGAAAAACAAGTCAGATCCATGGATGCCAACTTACAGGACTTAAAGAATCTGCTATTGACAGTTTGGTGTTACCTCAGCATCCTTTCAGTCTAGTTGTGGGTAAGGGCTGTTTTGGCAGCAAAAGGGGGAATAACTTAATATTAGGTGGGCAGTCAAAAATGATGGCTGATCAGTGCATATATATATACACACTGACAATATAATCAGAAAGTCTCCAAAATGGCTGCTTCCCCTTTCCTGCCTGTCTATAGGTCTTTTAGGGTGGCCCCATTGACCAGTGACAAGGACTTGGAAGGTGATCGAATAGGGCAGAGCACAGCTTTAACTTTTACAAACTGCTCTACTAATCATTTCAACATGCAATCTGAAAGGCAGCCTCTGCTTGTGCATTTTATCATTACTCTGCTTGAATTGTCTGGACATGTGACAGGTTTACTTTAGGTTTGGATAGAAAATTTACTTTTTTCATTCTGAACACAATTTGTGTCTCAGTAAAATAAAAAGTATATATTCATGTAGTTACACACAATTAACTCCTACTAGCAGCTAGTCACATTGCCACTTTGTAAACATGTCAAATTTCATGGCCAGCCACAGTGGAGCCAGTAATTTGCAAACTTGAAGCTCTCTCTTCCTTTGAAACCACTATGATTATTTTAACATATTTTTAACACACACTAAAAACTCAGTTTACTGTAACATTTTACTATGCTGACGAAATCCTGATGTTGTTATCCAGCCCTTGGATTAATTCACCCTCTCCTTTCTGGATAGTTACAGAACTCTGAAACATCTAAAATGATAAGGATTATTGTTATGGTTAAAACAATTTTCCGGATACTTCCATGACAGTCCGTAAGACTAGTCCTCTAATTTGCTATAAACCTTATTTATAGTTTAAGAAAACAATTAACACTTATGCAGGCCATAGACGGGACGGGCTGAATTGTAGGCCGATAAACGAAAAATCGGTCGTTGCCGCCACCAATGCAGCCACCAATGCTTACGAATAACGGCCGTTTTTCGTACATTTTCGTACATTTTCCAGCATGACTGATAAAAAGAAACGAGAAGAACTGCGAAAATCAGCCGACGACATTGACCCACTAACAGTGTGAATATCGGCCGATTTTTCGTTCGGACGAAAATTTGGCCGATAAACATCTCGTCTATGGCCTGCATTACTCAAGTGTAAATAAAGGCGCTGTTGTAAAGCGCCTGGTAACCACTGGTAACCACTATCTATAACTTCCAGGTCAACAGAGATTTTTCATAGACTTGACTCTCAAGGGAGAGCTTGATGAGGACTAGTCAAAACACAGTGAGGCTGATTTACTAAAACTGGAGAAATCTGGTGCAGCTCTGCATAGACACCAATCAGCTTCCAGGTTTTTTGTCAAACCCTAATTGAACAAGCTGAAGTTAGAATTTGTTTGGCTACCATGCACAGCTTCTCCAAATGTTGCACTCTTTAGTTTTAGTAAATTAACCACAATATGCTTTAAGGCAGTGGTTCTCAACCTTTCTAATGCCGCGACCCCTTAATACAGTTCCTCATGTTGTGGTGACCCCCAACCATAAAATTATTTTCGTTGCTACTTCATAACTGTAATTTTGCAGTGGGAGGACTAGCGCCCCATCACTGATGTCAGTGGGAGGAATAGTGCCCCATCGTTGGTGTCAGTGGGATGAATAGTGTCCCATCATTGGTGTCAGTGGGAGGAATAGTGCCCCATCGTTGGTGTCAGTGGGAGGAATAGTGCCCCATCGTTGGTGTCAGTGGGAGGAATAGTGCCTCATCATTGGCGTCAGTGGGAGGAATAGTGTCCCATCATTGGCGTCAGTGGGAGGAATAGTGTCCCATCATTGGCGTCAGTGGGAGGAATAGTGCCCCATCATTGGTGTCAGTGGGAGGAATAGTGCCCCATCATTAGTATCAGTGGGAGGAATAGTGCTCCATCATTGGTGTCAGTGGAAGGAATAGTGCCCCATCATTGGTATGAGTGGGAGGAATAGTGCCCCATCATTGGTATGAGTGGGAGGAATAGTGCCCCATCATTGGTATGAGTGGGAGGAATAGTGCCCCATCATTGGTATGAGTGGGAGGAATAGTGCCCCATCATTGGTGTCAGTGGGAGGAATAGTGCCCCATCATTGGTGTCAGTGGGAGGAATAGTGCCCCATCATTAGTATCAGTGGGAGGAATAGTGCCCCATCATTGGTGTCAGTGGGAGGAATAGTGCCCCATCATTGATATGAGTGGGAGGAATAGTGCCCCATCATTGGTGTCAGTGGAAGGAATAGTGCCCCATCGTTGGTATGAGTGGGAGGAATAGTGCCCCATCGTTGGTATGAGTGGGAGGAATAGTGCCCCATCGTTGGCGTCAGTGGGAGGAATAGTGCCCCATCGTTGGCGTCAGTGGGGGGAGTAATAGTGCCCCATCGTTGGCGTCAGTGGGGGGAGGAATAGTGCCCCATCGTTGGCATCAGTGGGGGGAGGAATAGTGCCCCATCGTTGGCGTCAGTGGGGGGAGGAATAGTGCCCCATCGTTGGCGTCAGTGGGGGGAGGAATAGTGCCCCATCGTTGGCGTCAGTGGGGGGAGGAATAGTGCCCCATCGTTGGCGTCAGTGGGGGGAGGAATAGTGCCCCATCGTTGGCGTCAGTGGGGGGAGGAATAGTGCCCCATCGTTGGCGTCAGTGGGGGGAGGAATAGTGCCCCATCGTTGGCGTCAGTGGGGGGAGGAATAGTGCCCCATCGTTGGCGTCAGTGGGGGGAGGAATACTGCCCCATCGTTGGCGTCAGTGGGGGGAGGAATAGTGCCCCATCGTTGGCGTCAGTGGGGGGAGGAATACTGTCTCATCGTTGGCGTCAGTGGGGGGAGGATTAGTGCCCCATCGTTGGCGTCAGTGGGGGGAGGAATAGTGCCCCATCGTTGGCGTCAGTGGGGGGAGGAATAGTGCCCCATCGTTGGCGTCAGTGGGGGGAGGAATAGTGCCTCATCGTTGGCGTCAGTGGGGGGAGGAATAGTGCCCCATCGTTGGTGTCAGTGGGGGTAGGAATAGTGCCCCATTGTTGGTATTAGTGACACAAATGATGGGGCACTATCCCTCCCACTGACACCAATGATACTTACCTTGCTGACCCCTGCTCCAGCCTGGGCTCGCTCTCTCCCTCTCCCATCTACAGCCTGCATACCTGGCTGCAGCAGCAAAATTTGCACTTACCTGTCAGCTGTCTTCCTTCTCTGGCCTCTCTCTTCACTCGTTCCTGCAGCTCCCTCGATCTTCTTCGATCTCCGCGCGCTGCCGCTTGGCTCCTCCTCTCCAAGCTCCACCTTCTCGCCGGTGATTGGCCGCCTGTGTGCCTCTTCTGAGCTACAGTTCCGGTGGCCAATCAGCGGCGAGGAGGCGGTGACAGGGGCAGCATATCATCCCGCCCACACAACGCCGGAGACAGGAGCGGTGTCTCAGTTCCTAAGACCATTGGAAATATGTGTTTTCCGATGGTCTTAGGCGACCCCTGGGAAATGGTCGTTCGACCCCCAAAGGGGTCGCGACCCCCAGGTTGAGAACCGCTGCTTTAAGGCAATATAAAGAGATTCTCTACCATATTAAAACACAAAGAAATTGCTTGTTTACCCCAAGAGGTAATTGTGTTTTTTTATATTCCTGATGGGGACCTTAATGGAACCATAATGTGTTTCTCTTTTCTCCAGTGCTTTGTGTGTTCTAAATACTGAAAAATACTGCATATCCAACACCTAGAAACTATTTAAATTAACTTTTGACATGTAAAAGGTTTGCAATTAATTTTTTTTACCAGGTGAGAATGATGGCCTTGTTGGAGGTTTTTTGTAAGCCTTTTGGCCTCAATTTACTGCAGAGATTCAAACTCTTATAGGCCACAGTATACTGTAAATGTAGCTTCACTCTTGGAGATAATCGTGTCTTCTTGAACTTACCCCAAAACATAAAGGGTTTCAGTAACAGTAGCCATACAAGCTATGATGTTACCTGTCAACTAGAAAGAAGGACATTTGCTGAGAAGAATGTCTGGGCAAAGTATCAGTTACAGATTGGATCTGTTGTTTTAAGAGGGTCTTAAGCTGTCCATAGATGGATTGAATTTTGGCTGGTTCAGCAGGGACCGGCCAAATTTCAATTCATCTATGCCTGTTCCCCTTTGTGAGAAGTTGATCTAACGATCAGGTTTGTTAGGAAATTTGTGTTCGATCAGTACTCGATTGTGTGGATATGGAATCTGTTCAGTTTTTTTAAGCAGCCCACAGACGGATTGGAAAAAAAACGGATACATCTAAGGCCAACCTCAGGCTCCATTCACACTTGTGCAACTTCAATGTCATGCGATTTTCATTGCGACTTTACAGTGTGACTTGATGCGACTTTGGAGGAGTACAACTTTGGTGTGACTTTGGATTTGACCACAAGTCACACACAAGAAGCATGTTTACATTGAAATCTATGGCCTTCAAGTCGTATGAAAGTCGGACCAAAGTAGTGCAGGCACTACTTTCAAGTTGTTAAGACTTTTAGTCACACAGATATGAATGGTACTCATTGGGAAACGTAGGGTTTGACTTGTCCAAAGTCGCATGATAAGTTGCACAAGTGTGAATGGGCTCTCAGATTCTGCTCTCAGCCATCTCTTGTCCATGTATGAAATTATCAGCACACTCTGGATGCTAAAAACACCTCCTCAGTCTCTTTTGTGAATAGCCTGGGTGAAGTTTTTTTCAGTTTAGTGCACAAAATTGAAAATGACAGAACTATTGCTGTATAAACACTGCCATGCTTAGAAACCTTTGATATTTTGGATGGATTTTAATATGATTATACCTAGAGTAACTTACAGATCTATTGATGCTAGAACAAAAAATGCTGCCTATTATATTAATTGCAGTGCTATTAAAATATCAAACTCCTTGAGTGACATCTACTCATTCAGGTTTCTTAGGCACGCTATACATGATTCATTTTTTTTTTTTCGTTCAACCAGTAGGTTGATCATAAAAATTAACTGTTTACCCCAATCACACATTTGATGTGGATGGGGGGAATCACTCCCGCTGTGCTTTTGTACAATGAGCTGTAGCCAGTGGCACTGATCATCAGGAAAATAACAACAGGCTGATTGTATACAAGTCGATTGTTAGATCGTCTTGTGTACAACCAACTTTCATATATTGATCAAAATTTGGCAGGTCCCTGCTTGACCAGCTAAATTTCAGTTCATGTACAGTTCTGTGAAAACGTATTTGCCCCCTTCCTGAATTTGTTTTTTTAATTTGACACTTAAATGATTCAGATCATCAAGCAAATTTTAATACTACACATACATAACTCGAGTAAATACAAAATGCAGTTTTTAAATGATGATTTTATTTATTAACCACTTCCAGACCGGACACTTTTACCCCCTTCCTGACCAGGGCAATTTTCAGCTTTCAGCGCTATCACACTTTGAATGACAATTGCGCAGTCATGCAACACTGTACCCAAATTAATTTTTTACCATTTTTTTGCGACAGATAAAGCTTTATTTTGGTGGTATTTATTCACTGCTAGGATTTTTATTTTTTTTGCTATGTAAATGAAAAAGTCCAAAAATTTTGAACAAAAGTGTTTTTTTTATAAAATTTTGCAAATAAATAATATTTCATCATAAATCTTTGCCAAAATGTATTTCGTTATCTTTTTAGTAAAAAAAAACAAAACAAAAACAAATTAGTTTATAACCAAAAATTATAATTTTTAAACATTTTTTTTTACATTTTTATTTTATTTTTTTATATTATTATTTTTTTTTTTACATACTGTCACCCTAGCAGTACAGTGTCACCATGGTGACACTGTACTACTTGTGGAGGGTGATGAAGATTTTTTTTTTTTTTTACAATGATTGCTTTTACACCCATATAGGATGTAAAAGCAATCATTTCTCTTTCTCTCTGTATGCATTCCTGCACTCATTGAGAAATACAGAGTGAGCTGTGATTGGTCACAGCTTGTCACATGGTACAAGGCTGTTGTGAATAGCCTTGTACCATGTGACCTCTGTGATCATTCACAGATTTCACACGTAGTAAGCAATGATGTCACAAGTGACATCATTGCTTACTACTTTGCATGTGATCACTGATTGGCCAATCAGTGATCACATGATCGGGACCTCGTACAGAGGTCCCGTCCGACGATCGGTGTTTCACTGTGTCCGGAGGACACAGCGGGCACCGGATCGCGGTGCTGCGCGCTCCCAGGGAGCGCGCACAAGCAGGGTGCGGGGAGGCCGTTCATAAACGGCCACCCAACCCTGTACTGCCACCGTCCGGCCGTTTATATGCAATGGCCGGTCGGGAAGTGGTTAAGGGAAAAAAGCTGTCCAAACCTGCCCCTAAACCTAATAACTGGTTGTGCCACCTTTGGTGGCAACAACTGCAATCAAGCGTTGGCAATAACTGGCAATGAGTCTTTCACATCGCTGTGAAAGAATTTTGTCCCACTCTTTTTTGCAGAATTGTTTTAATTCAGGCACATTGGAGGGTTTTTGAGCATGAACAGCCTATTTAAGGCCATGCCACAGTATCAAAATCGGATTTAAGTCCGGACTTTGACTAGGCCACTCCAAAAATGTTACTAAGCCCACAACAATAAAATCAGTCTGTATATGTAGTAAATTATGCTTGTTATACTCACTGTTGAACCTAAGGGATTAATTCTCCGCATTGTGTAAAAAGGCTGTTTGATCCTGTCTTATCTAATCCTTATCTGGGTGGTTACCCCTGCCCCCTTGTGATGTCATCATACACTGTGATTGGCCAAAGCATTGCACCTGACTTGTGGTCAGTTGCATTGCTTTGACCAATCACAATTCACGGTCGGGTCAAAGGGCATTGTGGGCGCAGAGGGCGAACAGCCTGCCGAACGCCCTTACTGTTCGTGTATTCAGCAAACAAACGAATGGTCAAACTTACGTTCGACTCAAACATAAAGCCCATCACTACTTGCTGGTGTGTTTTGGATCATTGTCCTGCTACATAAACTGATGGTCAAACAATCTCCTTCAGGAGTTTTCCAGTAAAGCACAGAATTCATGTTTCCATTGATTATGACAAGTCGTCCAGGTCTTGAAGCTGCAAAGCAGCCCCAGACCATCACACTACCACCACCGTGTTTGACTGTTGGTATGATGTTCTTTTTATTAAATGCTGTATTACTTTTAGATTTTGGAACAGGCCAAATTCCTTAAATCCAGATTTATAGAAAAGGGCTATAATGATGTTAATCTGGAAAGAATGATATCAGAAGTAACTTTGAAAGATAGGAACTCTTTATTAATAGAGAGATCCAGACCACTTGTTGATTCTAGCTCTTTGGGCCTTTCACTTATCAATTCTTTAAAGGTTAAACAAATTTTAAGCTTAGCGATAAAAAGATTTTGAATTTTCACTCAACTCAAACTTTGAGGACTTATGCTATTCATTCTTTTATCATCTGTCACTCAAAGAATGTAGTTCACATGCTCATTGTCCCTGCGGGAAGTATTATTATTATTATTATTACTACGAGTTTATATAGCGCCAAAGGGTTTGCTCAGCGCTGTACAATAGGGGGGGACAATACATGGCACAGTACAACAAAGACAGACAGCGTACGAGGGGTAAGAGGGCCCTACTCTTACGAGCAGTAATACATATAGCATACTACTAGGGAATTTCATATTCGTCTCAATGAGCACATTGCGAACATCAGAAAGAGTTTTAAATGGTATAATGTTTCACAACATTATGCCATTTTTCATAATAAGAACCCTGAAGGGACTGCCTTTCTTGCCATAGATAAATATATTCCCCATTGGAGAGGGGGTAATGCTAAGAGAGAGATATCTCGTTCTGAGGTCAAGTGGATATATGACCTCAAGACCTATGCACCATATGGCCTGAACTTTGATTGTGACATTAATTGTTTTATTAAAAATAATTAATTGTATTGTTATTATTTTACGTTTTTATTTTTTGGATTTGCTGTAGAGATGGCCAGCTGTTCCTTTATAAGTTATTTGATTTATTCATATATTACCTTACCAATTTCTTTTAATATGTAAACTTTTTTATCTATTTCCAACAAAAACCTTTTTGGAGGTGTAATTACACTGCTCACCCCTTGGGGGTATATCATTGCTTGATGGTCTTAATTTAAATGATATTGCTCACCTCTGAGATGTTAATTTTTTATTTTTATATTGTCCTGATTATATTGTTTGCATTTATCTGTTTAGCGGTAGAGGGCCGTGTAATTGATATGTCATATTGGGGCCTCCGTATAAGGATTTAAGTTACTGTTGGAGCACTATCTGTATATGTTTTTAATGGTTCGATTTGTCTATGGCTGTCATGGCAACCATACTGTTTAGCGAGTGTGACCATTCACATCTGGTCCTCTCTCTGCAATCCTCCTATAAATGAGTTGTGACGGACGTGCGCCCTTGATCCCTGATGATGTCACTTCTGACGAAACGCATTGAATGGAGCTAGGGCGTATGTCACCACGCATGCGCAAATGCCCATGGCAATTTTGGAAGTGGGAAAATGAGGATCTTTGCCACTATACAGCGCTGTTTTGAATTCTCTTTCATGTAAGTGCAATACATTGGTTTGAATAAACTTTGCTAAGGATTTTACACTATGGGAAGTTTTTTTGTCCTATGCACATGCCCATTACATGCTTGACATCGATGATCCATATGGAGTGGGTGAATGTTGTCTGACCTACATTTGGAAGCTGTGGATGAAGTTGGAGCGGTTGCTATTTGATCATATTTGTGCCTTATTTGACCACTCTATAACATGATGGTCAAATTTATCTGGTAAGCCTCCTTTGAGCACTGAGTGGGATGAAGCGTGTTGCACTTGGATGTATCTGATCACCATATTAATTGAAGATATATGACTGCACTTAAGGATATTTTACACTGAGTGGGGTGATATGTTCAGTACTGAGCCAGATAAAACTTTATTTTGGTGGTATTTATTCACCACTGGGATTTTTATTTTTTTGCTATATAAATTAAAAAGTCCAAACATTTTGAAGAAGAAAGTGTTTTTCTTATAAAAATAATGACACTGTACTACTTGGGGGGGTGATGAAGATTTTTTTCTTACACTGATTGCTCTTACACCCTTAAAGGCTGTAAAAGCAATAATTCTCCTTCTCTCTGGCAGCATTCTCGCAACCATTGAGAAATACTGTGAGAGCTGTAATTGGTCACAGCTTGTCACATTGTACAAAGCTGTTGTGAATAGCCTTGTACCATGTGACCTCTGTGATCATTCACAGATCTCACAAGTAGTAAGCAATGATGTCAGGAAGTGTCATCTTGCTTACTACTATTCATGTGATCACTGATTGGCCAATCAGTGATCACATGATCGAGACCTCACACAGAGGTGCCTTACAGCGATCAGTGTTCCGCTGTGTTCTCCGGGCACAGTGGGCACCGGATCATGGTGCCGTGCACTCCCAGGGAGCGCGCACAGGCAGGGAATGTGGGAGGACATTTATAAACGTCCACCTGCTCCTGCACTGCTCCCGTCCAGCCGTTTATGTACATGGCCCGGACAGGAAGTGGTTAAGGACTTTTCACAGTGTCCTTTTCTACTGGGACTTATTTATTCATTTCACAGTGTTCTTGCTTTTTTCTTTTCTTTTTATTATATCAATTACGTTATTATATAGTATTCACATTTTTAGCACTGCACTTTTATATGTGTGTATTAGTTTTACGCCAGATGTAACAGGATGCACACCTTCCAGAAAGTTCAGCTTTTGTCTCATCAGTCCACAGAATATTGGCCCAAAAGTCTTGGGGATCATCAAGATTTGTTTGGGCACTTGTGAGACGAGCCTTTGTACTCTTTTTGTTCATCAGTGGGTTTTGCCCTGGAACTCTCCCATGGATGCTATTTTTGCCCAGTCTCTTTCTTATTGTTGAATCTTGAAAACTGAGCCAAATGAGGCCTGCAGTTCTTTTAGATGTTGTTCTGGGTTCTTGTATGATCTCCTGGATGAGTCGTCGTGCTCTTGGAGTAATTTCGGTAGGCCGGCCACTCCTGGGAAGGTTCACCGCTGTTTCAAGTTTTCTCAATTTGTGGATAATGGCTCTCACCGTGGTTTGTTGGAGTCTCAAATAGCTTTATAACCCTTTCCAGACTGATACATGTTGATTACTGTTTCATCTGTTTTTTAATTAATTTAGATCGAGGCATGATGTGTTGCTTTTTTTAGATCTTTTAGCGTGTTTCACTTTGGCAGACAGCTTCTACTTAACTGATTTCTTGATTCAACAGGTCTGGTAGTAATCAGACATGGTTGTGGCAAGTGAAATTTAACTCTCACATTTAACAAATGTGGCTAATCACAGTTCATTCATGATTTAGCAAGGGGGCAATTGGTTTTTCACATAGGGCCAGGCAGGTTTGGACAGCTTTTTTTCTCTTAATAAATTAAATCATCATTAAAAACTGCATTTTGTGTTTATTTGGGTTATCTTTGTGTAATATTAAAATTTGTTTGATGATTTAAATCATTTAAGTATAACAAATATGCAAAAGAAATAAAAAATCAATACTTTGTCACAGCACTGTATGGCCGACTTTATACTGATAATAGTTCTGAATAAGCCAAAGACTTTTTTGACAAAAACAATGGAATGGAACCCCTTTCAGACCATCTTTGAAAAAACATTTAGCTGAATGACCAAACTTACTTTACAATGTTTGAGACAACAATAGTGGCTAAGAGGGGGAGAGGAATCACTTTAAAGTGAATCTAAAACCCCAGAAAAACTCACCTCCACCTTCCAAGGGACATTTCTCACCAATTCTAAAAATGTTGGCAACAGGTGAATACAGATATCTTCTTTATTGCATAAAAGAGTAAAAATATTCCATGGCAAACTTACGCGAATGCGTTTCAGTCTAAAAACAGACCTTATTCATAGGTCTGTGAATACGGTCTTATTTTAGACTCAAATGCGTTAGCGTAAGTTTGCCATGGAATATTTTTGGAATTGGACTTGTACTTATAAGCAGATGGAGACTGCTAGTTGGGCACAGTGAGCTTATATGCATTAAGTCTAACACATTTGACAGGTAGTAGCAACCCACTTCTGTTTACATCTCTCACCAAATGCTTCATTCTGACACAGCTGGACTGTGCCAGGAATGCATGCAGAGCTGCACATTCAATAATATACTGAAATTAGGCAGGTAAATGTGTGTTACTGCAGAACAAACATATCATGTCTCTTCTGCAACAAAGCTGCCTGCTTGCAGCCTTTTAAAAATTAGGCTTAGTTCTGCTTTAAGTTTCGAAGATATATTCATTAAGGACAAATTATTGGAGTACATTTTTTGCAGTTCACAATATTTCTTCCAGACATAGACATACTTTTAGGTTATTCCTGAATAATGACACACACAGTACTGTAACACAAACATGTTTCATGAATAGACAGGTCAGTGTTGTTCGCCAGGGTAGTAACCTTGATCATATAAGTGGTACCATACGGTAACTGCTGCTCCATCTACTTTTATTTATACTGTATTTGAAGAGGATATGAAAGGGGAAAACCCAGATCTAACTATAAGGAGGAGAATTAGGCTAAGATCAGGTGAAGGGATTAATATTCTCCTACCTCACAGAGAGGATGGTGTTGTATTCTTGGGTGTAAGTAAAGTTAACCCAGTAAAATCAGGTGTTCCTGAAAATTTCACATTGGTGCTTGAGTGTGGAGGTAGGGTCCTAGTATTTTGTTCTTAATTTTAGTGCATCACATAGCTAGGATGGGGGTAGAAGTTTGTTTCCTATGCTAGTGGAATGCATACTCTGCCAATGTTAAAAGAGAGTGTTTATATTTATTTTTTTGGCAGGTGGTTGAGATTTTATAGGGAGGGAGTGGTGTTCTTGTCCAACATCATCTTTGGGAAAGTTTTGAGCACAGGACATTCCCAAAAAATATGGAGTATGGTGACTGTCTCCTGTTGGCAGCACCAGCCTAAAAAAGAAACTTGCGAAAAGATCCTATGGAGGGTTCATGGGACTTTGTACCACCTTAACAAGATCTTGATTTTGTTCGCTATGGAAGACCTATAGGAAAAATGGAGAATGTTATCTAATTGGTCATTTAAATGTGAAGTCCCAAGGAGTGGAAGAGGGCATAGGCCAGTGGGGTAGGGTCTAAGTATAAATTTTGAAAGAGGACTGTAGAGTTTACTATACCCTGCAGCTTAGATAGGGAGAGGAGAAAGGGGTTGCCCTCTATAACTAAAGAAGTTCAGTCAAACGTATCTCAGTTATGGCCTTCCAGCCACTAGAGACTAAAGCTGACCACACATGGTTAGTTAGTTTTTTAGTTCAGTCGGAAGGCTGAGGAGAAAAAGAACTGGTTCCTCCATTGACACAAATGAGGTGGATGAAAGAATCCCCGCCCCTTCACCAGGATATTGTATTCTGACAGCGCCGCCCAAACAATGGAAAGTTTTCCAACAAGTCTTTCTAAAGAATTCTATTAAACAAGTTTCTTCTGTTGAGTGTTAGAGTTCCTGCTAGACAGGTCAAATGTCCGATCAGTATGAAGCCAGCTTAAGACAACGTTTCTCCACCAGTTTGACGTGGAAGAACCCTTGAAACAACGTTGGGACATAGACCCTTGAAATAAGTTGTCTGATCCACCTGGCAATGGTGGAGTGGATCCTACTGAAAAAAGAATTTTAAATACTGTACAAGGTAACTCCATTTAACAAATACTTGCACATTATCAGTTATTTTTATCAGTTTAAAAAGTCAGGGCAAAAATACAAAACTGCAGCTATAACAGGCAACATCAGGCTGCATATTTGTGTTATCTTTCTGTTTTTTTTAACCTGATTAATTATGTTGCAGCTGAGCTAGGCAGCTGGACTAGCAGCCCTAGGCAGTGCAAACAACATTTTTTTTTATTGTTGCTATTGTAACTTATACTTCCTTTTGTTCAGTATTTTTTATTGTCGAAAACTGAAAGAGACAGCACAGATACATGCTGTTTTTTTAGGCAACATAAAATGTCATGAAAATACATATCTCAGTGTATATACAGTAGTTGCCAGCACACCACAGATCATAAAGTTTCACCCGAAGCTTTTACTAAACACAAAGGACCAAGGGGCCGACAATTGGTACAACTCATACACTTGTGTAGAGAAAAGGTAAGTCGGCACTACAGGTAAAGGGCCCTCCTTATGTTTGTTTCATACACTTGTGTAATCAGTTTCAGCTTAAACTATTGAGCTCCGTAATCAAAAGGCATTTTGAACATGGGGTAAGCAGTTTTAAGAAAGCATGAAAAAGAGGCAATAGCTGTACCTGCTGTCTGGACATAATATTCTTTTGCGATATTTTATATTTACCTGACTAAAAATATAAAAATGACAGCCTTCCGACTTGGTAATTTTTAACAGGACTGGGCAATGAAGGTCATTGTGTTGCTCACATATAATTCCATTTAAGGCTTCTGGAAATAGTGCACAAACAAATTGGTAAAAAAGTGCCTGAAAAGTGCTTCTCTGCATCTTTCTGTATGTTAAATAGGTAATCCAATGAAAAAACCTGCACAGACACAGAAAACTAACCTAATCTAACAGTGGTCAGCTCATGCCTAAATGCCGATAGTGTTTTTGGTTGTCTAATTAAGAAAATGGGGCTGTTTAAAATTCTGAGAAAATGAAAGTAATTAATATAATATAACTAATATAACTAATTAACACTTTTGCCTCATTTGCTTGCAACAAATGTGCTACTATACCTACTAAGCCATTGATGGAGCAGTTAGCTCACACAGAGCTAAAAACACATAGCTTGCATTGTATCATGAAAGCTGCATCATCACCACCCCTCAGCATATTACATCTGACAGGTGTCATATATGATATGCTGAAGAAGTGGTGACACAGTGAACAAAAATACAAATTCTGAATTCTCCTAGTAGTTTTCATCATATAGAGGCAACATAAAAAACACATTTTATTTACTGGAAGGGTTGTAGTTTTTCTAAAATTACAATGCATTAATAATTGTTTTAGATGCTTCGTGGATGCTTTAAATGCATCACAGATTACTATAACTTTATGATTTTAATCAGCAACTTTTTATAATAGAACAAGTGGTTTTGGTGATGTTGGATCTCAAGGTCGAGTTTGTGGCTACTTCTAGACTGAAATTACCATTTTTGGGGGGATCTGGACACAAAGTCCATTTCCTCACTATAAAAGGATTTTGATGAGTAGTTAGATTCAGACATGCTAGGATTTATTTTCCATGTGTTATGTTTTACTGCCTATGTAATGAAAAAGAGGTGAGGGGGAGGTGTTTGTAATCCAAAGAGAGCATCCTGGGTTGGCAACACTACTACCCAATAGATACAGTACAGTGAGCGAGCATTGTCACCCTGGGATAGAAACTGTGTAACTGGCAGAATCATTAGGTAAACAGGTATTAAGAAAACTATTGCAACCACCACATTTAAGTACTAGTAGACTACATTATGTTAATTTGTTTTGGGGACTCAAATAATACGATTTAATTTATACAGTATATTTATTGATCTTCCACCCTTCCACCCTTTTTTTTTTTTTTTTTTTTTAGAAAAATTCACCTTAAAGCTGATCTCCATGTTTATTTAAAGCGATTTCAAAGGTTAATTTTTTTTTTGAAATAACAAACATGCTGCTGTGTGCGGTGGTTTTGCACAGAGCAGCCTGGATCCTCATCTTTTCAGGTCCCTTGCTGGCACTCCTGGCTCATCCTTTCTGTCGGGTTCCCCCATAGCAAGCAGCTTGCTATGGGGGCACCTGAGCAGGCTGTTCCAAAGCCGCCGCTCCGTGTGTCCATTCACACACGGAGTCGCAGCTTGGCCCCACCTCCACTCTCTCCTCATGGGCTGACTACATCTAGTCAGCCCATGAGGAGAGAGAGGAGGTGGGGCCAAGCTGCGACTCCGTGTGTGAATGGACAAACGTAGCGGCGGCTTTGGAACAGCCATTGGCTCCCGCTGCTGTCAATCACATCTGATTGACAGCAGCGGGAGCCAATAGCTCCCACTTGCTGTCTTAGCCAATGGAGAGGCAGAAACCCGAGATAACTGAAGCTGTTGTGCACATTGATGGATCGCGGTGAGGCTCAGGTAAGTATTGAGGGGGCTGGGGGCACTTCTGCACACTGAAGGTCTTTTACCTTCATGCATAGAATGTGTGAAGGTAAAAAACCTTGAACCTTCACAACCACTTTAAATTTAAATAGCTTGTTTGGACCAAGCTGGGCCAAATGAACTATTTACTGTACCAACAGTTGTAATGGCTGGGAGCACTACAAAATTTGAGTTGGGGTGAGTGCTTCTCAGCCATTCAAAGGAAGCTTTGACTTTTATTAAAGAATACAAATCTGATTGACTGAAGTGGAGAGGCAGGCTGATGACATAAACTCCACCTCCGCCAATCAGAGTAAGTGTTGTACCCCTAAGCTCAACTCGATTTTATTCTGAGTGGGTCAGGAAGTTCTTATCCCTCTGCCGGAACACAGCTCTGTATACTACATGCAACTGAGGCTACATACAGTTCATACAGCGTTTTCAGTTGCCGTTACTGTTCGTGAAGTAAATAGTTCAACTGGACCAGCTTGGTCCAAACTAAAGTTAAATGAAACACAGAGATCAGTTTTAACCCCTTTCCACTGCATCCCAGCCCTTTAAGTGATCTAAAAGCCAGGAGGCAGGCATTCTGTGAATGATTGGCAGTCACAATGGTCACATAATCAGAAAACTCCCAATTGCAAGTATGTATCGGGAGCTTTTCAGAAACTATCAGTTATTGTGCTGGGAGTGCTCTCAGCACAGCAAAGTGTTTACTAATAGACACATACATGCAGCCACTACGCATTAATGCCCACCCACCGAGAGGAGGCATATTAGAACCAGGTCAGCGGGAACTAGTTATTATTATTATTATTATTATTATTATTAAAATACAGGATTTATATAGTGCCAACAGTTTGCTTAGCGCTTTACAATATAAACTTCCATCTACCTTAGACTGTACACCCCTTCAGGGTTAGGGACTGATGTGAATGTATAATTTATATGTAAAGCGCTGTGTAAATTGATGGCGCTATATAAGTACCTGAAATAAATAAATAAATCTCCTAAAAATGGCAAAGGATATGACTAATGGAGTTAAAAAACGATATGTGTTTCTTAAGCTGGGTATACGCTAGCAGAATTTTGTTCAACATTTTATGGTGCAAGAATGTTTGTTAATTTTTTAAATCATTAGTGGGGTCAAATCGACATTTGGTTTGTTTTGACTGCAGTGACAAGAAAATTCGAAGGAGCAGGATGTAAATGTTTTTTTCGAATGTACAAATTTCTAACAGTGAAATGTGGTTTTCTTTCAGTAAAGTACATTTATGCAGGCCATAGACGGGGAAAAAAACGACCGTTTTTTTTTTTTGAAAAACGAAAAATCGGTCGTTCAATCAACCGACATTACCACTATTGGTAAAAAAAGGTCGGGTGATTTTCGTCCCGTCTACGGCCGGCAATTATATAAAATATATGCAGAAGAAGAAGAAATAGAATATGAAGAAGAAATAGAATATGAAGAAGGAGAAATAGAATACGAATAAAAAGAAGAAATAGAATATGCAGAAGAATAAAAAGTTGCAACATTGCATCTGTTTGTATCCATTTCGGATACAGATGTTTCTTGTATCCATTTCGGATACAAATAGATACAATGTTGCTATACTTTTAAATGTCAAATATAATATCGGACTGAAATTCTTTTTTTTTCTTCTCCTTCTTCATATTCTATTTCTTCTTTTTCTGCTTCTTCTTCATATTCTATTTCTTCTTTTCATTCATATTCAATTTTTTTCCTTTTCTTCTTTTCCTTCTTCTTTCATGTCACTGCTCATGAGCATTTTTAAATATCGGGAAAAGATTGGCAAATTTGTCCATCATTGCCGCGAAAATCGTCAGAACGGCAAATTTGGCCGATTATTTTCCAGAAGGACCAATAATCTAAAAGGTCAAAAATCACGAAAAACTGTCGACTGATTACCACACTAACGATCCGAAAATCGGCCGATTTTTTTTTGCAGACGATTTTCGGTCGTTTTTCATCTCATCTATGACCCGCATTATTCCAAAATTGAATGTTAAAAGCAAATAGATACTTGTACTACTTTCAAAAGACATTCAAATGTAATAGAGGTTTTTGTATGAATCTTCCTAAGAATTTTTGTTTGAAATTCTACTAGTGTATAGATTTTAGAATTAGGTTTAGCTTTAGATTTTATTGTAGAAAGTACTGTAGAGCCAGAGACAGGATGAATAGTATATAGTTTATGTTTCAATACATACAGAGTCCATAAAGCTCTTGTGTAGCTGTGCATCTTTAACAAGTCCATTGTATCAGACTCTTATCTGCAAGCATTCATCTTTGTCTCTGAAGAGTGTTGCACTCATTAACCCTGCTACTCTTTGGCTGATGGAGGGGGAAGGGTTCTGGATGACAAAATGTTGAGCACAGACTGTTTCTGGTTGATTATTACTGGCTGATAAAACAACTTATGACCACTTATGATATGGACCAGTGAATGTTCTTATTTCCAATACAGGTACTGAAAGATTTATACAAAAAAAAGAAAGTTAAATTGGTTGCAAAGACAGAAGGTTTATTTTTACCTTTTTTTTGCATGCAGTTTCCCCTGCAGCCCTCCTAAATACATACCTGAGCCTGATCTTGATCCAGCAATGTTCATGAGAGCTGAGGTACTCTAGGATCTCTTGCTCCTCATTGGCTCAGATACAGGAGCAGGAGTCATTGGCTCCTGTTGCTGTCAATCAGAGCTACTGACGAGGCATGGGGGCGTAGCCAAGCGCAGTTCTGTGTGTCTTCTGGACAGAAGCAGCTTGGGAGAGAGTACAGATTAGTGACTCCATATAAAGTGGATTGCTATGGGGGCACTCGGAGGGGAGGTGGAGCCCAGAGCACCAACAGGGGACCCCAGAAGAGGAGGATCAGGGCTGCTCTGTGCAAAACCATTGCACAGAGCAGGTAAGTATACCATGTTTGTTGCAGTGCATGTAGACAGAAAGTGGCTGCAAATAGGGTGCATGAGATCAGCAGCACTGAGGTTCAAAAGAGAATGAAAAGGTGAAAATAGCATTTTATTAAAAAAACACAATCATAAAAGCATTGTTACAGCCTTATTGTGACCATACTGCTGCCTTGAAAATAAAAATACATTTATAAAGCACAGCAGTGTGCTTTACAAATATGCTTATTGATTCTCTTTGTTTTGTGACTCTTAAACAAGCTAAAGCTCATAAATTCATCTAAATTGTGGAAAAAAGATGCCAGGAAGAGAAGAATCTGGTTATTTATTACAGGTACTTATATAGCACCATCAATTTACGCAGCGCTTTACATATATATATATATATATTGTACATTTCTCATCAGTCTCTAACCTTTAAGGAGTGTACAGTCTAAGGTTTTTTTTTTTTCTTTAAGTCCGCAAATGTGCAACTATAACGAAAAACCCGTAAGTGTTCACAAAAAAGTGCAAGTGCAAAACACCACACGAAAAAGTACACTTAGGGGTGTGCTTTGTCCTTCCCCCGAAGGGGATGGACCACTACCCTGATCCCCCGGGGCACGAAGCTCCTGACAGGGACAAGGTTCCCAATTTGGTCCTCCTGGCCAAAAGGCCTGGTGGACCACCGTTCCTTGTGTCCAGCCGAAGCCAGACACCCAGTACTTGGTCAGGGGGCTCTCCCGAAGAGAAAACCCCCTAGGGACAGGGGAGGAAGGAACCAGAAGGCCACACATCCTCCCCCTAGACTTCAGGGCAGGCCCGAGGACCCACACCCTCCATCCTGTGAGGAAAACACACACATAAGTAAAGAAAAAGTGACAAAACGTGGGAGGTGTTAAATTAAATAAATAGAAAATAAAAAAGTGGTCGTGCCAAATTGTGCACAGACCAGGCCCTGAGGCCTGTAGCAAAATTTGCCCTGATCCTAGCCAAAAGGCCTGGTCCTAAGGGCGCTGTGCAGAAAAAGTTTGTAAACAAGTGACCACGTGCCATTTTCACACAGTGGGGTCCCACACCCAGGTGCTACTAGTGGCACCCCTGAGGCGACTACTCAGGGGGCACTGGTTTGCGGACTCTCTGCCTTCCCGACCCCTGGCCAGACAAGGTAGATCCGTCCAAATCAGGAGGTACTGGGTCCTTCTGACGTTCCAAAGGGGAATTACTACCAGGCCCCAGCTATGTGTGGGCATACCGGGTTCTGTTCCCCCCGTAATAGCCATCCAGACCCCCATCATACCAGCAGGGGTACTATACAAAAAGTCATCCCCGCAAAGCTAGAATGACCGTGGAGCACCCCTACTGGACACTGATAAGAACAGACACTACACTTGATCTTAGCCAAAAGGCGTACAGTCTAAGGTTGCTAACTCCCATTCATACATACACATACTAGGGCCAATTTGGACAGGAGCCATTTAACCTACCAGTGTGAGAGGAAACCCATGCAAGCACAGGGAGAACATGCAAACTCTAGGCAGGTGGTGCCATTGTTGGGATTCGAACCAACAACCCTAGAGCTGCCAGGCAGTAGTGCTAACCATTTAGTCACTGTGCTGACCCTACATAACCTGGCTACTTGACCTGTCAGTCAGGTCCCTGAGAACTCTACCTATCCCAGAGTGTCTCTTTCTGTGTTAGGCAGCAGACACATCATGGTACAAAAACAACATACCATGAACTTTACCGCTGGATGAAACCGTCCAAAAGATTTAGCTCCTTCAAATATGCACTTTCTGTATTTAACACATTTATAGTATGGGGAAGAAGAATGCATAAAATGTATCTTGCAATAAGAGTCCGACATTGTAATTGCGTATGCAGCGAGCACATTTCTAGCTCACTCTAATTAAGCATAATTATTGGCATAGATTTTCTTCTATGGTTCTCTGAATTTCACTTCAGCACTATTGTTATGCTGTGTTATTTGTGTACTGACCACTGAGTTCACCAGAAAACACTGCTATTTCCATAATTGTCCATTAGATAGTAACAATTAGTATTCTGTGATTCATACACTGGTTGCAGGAGGAGAAATGATGGCAAGATGGGATGTAAACTGAATATTAAAGTTGATTGTGAACATTTTACAATCCATCTGTTGTATGATCCTTTTAATTGAACTTTCCATTAAGTTCATTTCCTTAATTACAAAGCCTTTGAAGGTCTAAAATTGTGATTGTCTCACCAAAAGTAAGACAACTAAAACTTAAACAGCCTAAAAGTCAACCATTCATAAATTGATTTTGAATATTTAGTGTCACCTCTGATTTCCAAACTTGCATAAAAACACTACCAAGACAATATAAACAACTAGAAAAGCTACAATTTCTGGGGAAATCGTGTGAAGTGTTCTTGCCTCCACCAGTAGTCTACAACTGGAGTGGGCAGAGTAACTAGCTTTTGTCAGCTCCCACTCTAGTTTTGAACATTCCGCCATTCATTCCTATGGGACCAATTTCACCACAAAAACGCCGATATTTCGTGAACCATTCGGCAAAACGTTCCACAAAGTAATAGCACACCAATCGGGAACAATCCGCACGTTTCGGTATATTACTGTCTATGTAGTGTAAAAACTGTGGGAGGAGTTAGGGAGTAAATTTGGCTATAATAATAAGAATATATATGTGAGATAACAGTGAGTGGTCTTGCCATGCAAGAACACTTAATGACAAAAACCTAACAGCACATTTGAATAATTTGCATCCGATGATAAAGTGACCAGACGTCCCCAGTGTCCGGGGACAAAACTCGATTTGAGGAAACTGTCTACAGCTGAAAAGTGTACCCAATATTAAACATTAGTAACTGGCATATCCCCGACCTAAATGTTTGTAACCATAATGAGTCACTGTCTGGAAAGTGGAGGAGGGAGTGGAGAAGAGAAGGAGGGAAGCATGCCTGGGTAGGGTGATAGTGGACAGATTTTGCAACCAGTGTGCTTGGATGGGTGGTAGGTTGCAGCAGAATTGTCACAACTACCAGATGGCCGCTCTTTTATTGTCATTATTATCATCTGTTGAGTGAGGGGGGAATATGTGCTTGAGATGGTTTTTTAATGGGGATTGGGGGGATTGTATTGGCAGGAGGGGGGATTTGTTTGCTTGGGAGGATCTCTGTGTTTTACTTACTTTTGGCCTCTGCATGTTATTTACTACTGACTTCTACGCTCTGCATTACTTACTGCTGACCTCTGCACTCTGTGTGCACTCTATACCCAAATCACAGTTCGCTCAAGTTTTATTCAACACCCCCTTTAATGTCTTCCCACTGTTGGCACAATTGGACCACACCCAAAATTCAACTTCGCAAACTGTGTGCACTGCTATTAGCCCCTCCCCTATTCTCCTCCATGCTCCACCCCCCATTAACAGCAGGCATGGTCAGTAGGTTGTTCCCAGATTTACTTTTGAAAATCTGGTCACCTTACCCTATGACCTGGCCTTATTTCTACACACAGTGCTTTCCAGCAGATCAACCTCTTTCTGAAGTGGGCTTTAGTTCATTTTTACAGCTGTTAGTGGAAGAAAATAGGACAGTTGTGTTAGGTATCCTATTCTACATCTAGACAGTGGCATTTTCTATATAACGGGAAAATTGACCTTCGACATATGTTAACACTGTCATACACAGCCTACAAGGTATTTACTTCGGACTACTGCATTTTCCTGGGTTTCAGCCTTCTAAATACAAGGCGTAGCACATAACACAGAATTGCTGTTCTTGGCAAAGCATCAGTTTGCATACCAGTTTCCTGTGCTGCTAGCTAAGTCAGCCTAGCAATCAGTTCTGTTCACACAGAACCAGTCTGCTGTGTTATTTCAGCTGGACTAGCAGCTCTATGAAATAATAGTGACTTCCCAGGCTTAACTGTGCCTTGATATCTGATTTAACCTGCAGGGTGGAAGACACAGTTTACAATACTAGGAAAAGATATGAGCAGGTACTGGGTTGTAAAAAGGAAGGTGCAGTTTTATGTTAAAGCTTAAAGTGTATCTAAACCTTAAAGAATATGTTACCCCAATATTTCATTTTCATGATATGTGTCTGTTGTACAATATACTTGTGTTAAAAAGTATCCTGTTCTATTTGTATTGCTTCCTTTGTGTGAAATACCTGGTGACCAGGGGCAGACTGACCATTTGGAAACTTGGCCCGAGGGCCCAGGATCAGTAGGGGTCCCCATGAGATGCCCCTGGTACCTTTTTCATAGGCTGTTTTGAGTTTGGGCAAGGATACAGGGGCCCCATGATCCCCTATTGCCCGGGGGCCCCATGAGTTGTCAGTCCGCCCCTACTGGTGACCCTGCTATCCCCTGCTCTTCTATTTCAAACTGACCATGCTAGGCATGAGAGTATATCCATCTCAAGTGTTCTGGCTGTACTGGGAGAACAGCCTACCTGTCTTTCAATAGTCAAGCCTTGTGCTAACACCCTCCCAATGCACAGCCATTCACTGTGTGGAAGATGGAGAAATCCCAAAAATTTGGAAGAAAGGTAGCTGTCATTCCACAAGGGGAAAAGAAGAATATTGCACAAATGTGATGCAACGTATTTTCTGAAGAGTGTCTGTGCTGAGCAAGAGACCTCACCCATTGGCGTTTAGTAAGCAGTAGGACAGCTGCTAAGCACGGGACCTAGAAGCTAGTGAAAATAACTGCATTAGTGGTACCTACTATAGTGATTTACAGCTTCCAGGGGGATCTTACAGGTATAGTATGTACGTATTTACCAAGCTGGACCAATGTAACTATGTAAAAACTGACTAAAACTCAGCGTGAACTAATCTAAAGCTAATAGCAACTTTAACAGCTGAAGGTGCCCAGTGGCGTAAGATCATGGCTTTTTTTGTCCAGCTCTAAGAAAACAAAACAATTGGAAAGCCTTGTCTGCTCTGTATTGTTTCCCCAGTGCCAGGCCTGTCTGTGTGCATCTCTCCTTCCCTCCTCGATTGACTTAAACAGGAAAGCTCATGTGACTAGTGTGCTCCTATTTAGTAGTGTACCTGACCCCAAAAAAAAATAATTGGCCCTGAGTAGGGCTGGATCATGGCCAAATGATGCCCTATGCACAGCCCAACTATGGTGCCTCCTCAGTGCCCAGTGCCCTTTTTGCTCAGGGCAAGATAGCAAGGGGAAAAACTCTGGAGGTGTCGCCTTCCCTTGGTGGTTCCCGCAAGCCATACCTCCCAACGTTTTGAGATGGGGACAAGGGACACCTATTAGCAAAAGTATGTAGGCACAGGACACACCCCCTGCCACACCCCCTTAAAGGAGAATTATAAAAAAAAATGATTAGTTAAACTTACAAGTTTTTTTTACCACTGCTATTCTTTTTATACTGGCTTTTGAAATTTACAAATGCAGCAATTTACAAAATGGATGAAAGGTTTAGCACTGGGAAACACTTTTTGAAATATGTGGGGTTAGCATTTTCAAATAGCAGGTTTGCTTTAAATAGTGTGCTAAAGGGTTCACCCTCACAGAACCTATCTCATAATGGATCTGGGAACTATGTAAAGAGCTCCATTATATATACATTGGGCAGTATAAGGACATGTTCAGCCCTGCATTCAGTAGGAGAATAAACTGACAAACAGAAAAGTGAGGCTAGATCCTCCCTCACTGCAGCAGATTTAAGCAAAGTCATTCTAAAAGGTCACCTTTGCAAAGTAAATATCCTACTTGGCTACTTTGCGTTTAAGAGCACAATTTCCATGAAACAGCTGGCTGAATTTCAGTGTTTACTGAATATCCAGTTCACCCTGTGTGTACAAAGTGCCTTCAGAGGCTGCTTCACCTTCCTGAAGTCACTGTCTTCCAAATCTGAAGACATTTTCAGCACTGCACATTAGGGAAAATATGACATCATAAAGTCATAGTCTGCACGATATTAGACGGGATTGCTGTGGACAATTCTGGCATTATTGTGTATGCAGTGCTACTTGAGCATGCGTATTTATGCAGGGGAGGAGAATGTTCCCAAGAGTCACTTTCATCTTGCAGAAAGGACTGCAATCATCCAGAACAAAATCCAAACATATTGGTCAATTGTTCCCCATGAAGTAGTTGAATGATATGTCCCCTGGTACCTTTAGACCTCAACAAGCCATTGATTGCAGAACTCTCTTGATTGGACTGCCCTGGCTGTCCCTGGTTGCAATTACAATTACATACTGTAGATCAGCAGTCCCCAAACTATGGGCTGAGGGCTGGATGTGACCCTTTGCTTGCTTTTATCTGGCCCTTGGGGTATTATTCCTAAAACTGAAGCAACAGTGGGGTATAGTTCATGCCACTGACACCAACAGTGGGGCCCGATTCCTCCCACAGACACCAGTGATGGGGCTCTATTCCTCCCACTGACACCAAATATGGGGTACTGTTCCCCCCACTGACACTAGTGATGGGATATTGTTCCTCCCACTGAAACCAACAATCAGACACTATTCCTCTCACTGACATCAACGATGGGGCACTATTCCACTCATTGATACCAATAATGGAGCACTAATCCTCCCACTGACATCAATGATGGGGCACTATTCCTCCCACTGACACCAATGATAAGGCACTATTCCTCTCAATGACACCAACAATGGGGCACTTTTACTCCCGCTTACACCAATTATGAGGTACTATTCCTCCCACTGACACCAACAATGAGGCACTATTCATTCCACTGACACCAATGATGGGGCAAAATTACTACTCCCACTGATACCAAAGATGGGGTACTGTTCCTCCCACTGACACCAAAGATGGGGCACTATTCCTTCCTCTGACACCAATGATGGGACAATATGCCTCCCCCCAATACCAAAGGTAGAACACTATTTCTCGCACTAATTTTTTTTTTTAAGTCTGCAAACGTGCGGAAAACGAAAAAACCCGTAAGTGTTCACAAAAAAAGTGCAAGTGCAAAACACCACACGAAAAAGTGCACTTAGGGGTGTGCTTTGTCCCTCCCCCGAAGGGGATGGACCTCTACCCTGATTCCCCCGGGCACAAAGCTCCTGGCAGGGACAAGGTTCCCAATTTGGTCCACCTAGCCAAAAGGCCTGGCGGACCACCGTTTCTTGTGGCCAGCCGAAGCCAGCCACTCAGTACTTGGCCAGGGGGTTCTCCCGATGAGAAAACCCCCTAGGGACAGGGGAGGAAGGAACCAAAAGGCCACACATCCTCCCCCTAGACTTCAGGGCAGGCCCGAGGACCCACACCCTCCATCCTGTGAGGAAATAATATACACACATAAGAGTGAAAGTGACAAAACGTTGGAGGTAAATAAATTAAATAAATTTAAAAAAATTAAAAAGTGGTTGTGCCAAATTGTGCACAGACCAGGCCCTGAGGCCTGTAGCAAAAATTGCCCCGAACTTAGCCAGAAGGCCTGGTCCTGAGGGCGCTGTGCAGAAAAAGTGGTAAACACAGTGGCCATCTGCCTTTTCACACTGTGGGGTCCCACACCCAGGTGTTACTAAGAGCACCCTGAGGCGACCACTCAGGGGGCACTGGTTTGCAGACTTTCTGCCTTCCCGGCCCCTGGCCAGACTGTGGTAGATCCGCTCAAATCAGGAGGTACTGGGCCCCTCTGACGTTCCAAAGGGGAATTACTCCCGGGCCCCAACTCCAATGGGCTCCCGGTTTCTGTTCCCCCGTAATAACCATCAGGGCCCCCATCATACCAGCAGGGGTACTATACAACCAGCCATCCCCGCAAAGCTAGAATGACCGTGGAGCACCCCTGCTGGAAACTGATGAGAACAGATACTACACTTGATCTTATCCAAAGGGCCGAGAAGCGACTATTTCTCGCACTAATACCAAAGATGAGGCATTGTTTACTCCACTGCAACTGGCCACAGTCTGGCTTCCCTAAAGTGTGAAGGACAGAAAACTGGCCCTTTGTTTAGACATTTGGAGACCTCTGTTGTAGATGCTCAATTGTCCTATTATTAACACTGGCCTGGGAAAGTAAAACTTAGATTAAAACATCTCATAGCTGAAGCTGTGGGGTTTAAATATTTAAGGCCCTATTCACATCAGAATGTGGAGCAGGAAACCTGTGCTTCGTGTGTGTTTCCTGCACTGTGTTAAAAATGCACTGCAGTTGTGATTGGCCATGTCAATGCAATGCTAATGACACCCCACACACGTCACAAACGCAATACGTTTGTCTGCACTTGATTGCATGGTACAGAAGAACCATGTGATACGGTTGCAGTGCCTTTTTTAAAGCAGTGTCTGCACTACTTTTAGTGTGGCGCAGTGCGATTTCAACCCATTCATTTGGATGGGCTGAAACTGCACTGCACTAAAACTGCACAGGAATATGAGCAAATTCCTGTGTGGTGCGACTCCTTGTGTGAATCGGCCCTAAATCCCATTTATACAGTCTATCATGGTAGCTAATGCACTCTTTAAAATATTTGTTAGATCCTCTAAGCAGCAGACACCACTGTGAAAAAATTTAGAATATTTAATAGTTCTAGAAATGTGACTCATTAGAGTTCTTATGTAACCACATTTGGCAGGTGAACCAAGTGAAGGAGGAACTTCCCAAGAACATGCTGCTCTGTTACCTACAGCCCCAACTGAACAAAAAACACCCTCAGGTACAATACATATATCTTTAATAGACATGTTTAAGTGTGGTTCCACTTGTAAACAAAACATTTAGACTTTGGATAATTAATTACTTATATTAAGGGCCACTAAAGTATGCCATTTACTTAATCTAATATGAGATATTGATGCTATCCCACAGATAACGAATAGTGAAAAAAATGTCCTAATTGCCTCAGTATGCAGACATTATGTATTTTTTCTGCACATATCAGGTCCCTTAAAAATAAACAATATATCAGTTATGGAGTCCTGAATAGTAGTAAAACCTGACACGGGGGGAGGGTTCCAACCTATCCCCATTCTATCCAAAACTATACAAAAAAAAAAAGTTTGAGTAAAGATCAGACCTGGATCTACGGGGTGGGCTATGCCCCCCAGATTTTAGTTGTGCCCTCCCAGATCTCTGAAAGTGCATCCACTAATCCATGAGACTTGATGAGGACAGTTGATATAAGGGGGCACTCTGATGAGGACAGTTGATGTAAGGGGGCACTCTGATGAGGAAATTGATGTAAGGGGGAATTCTAAGGGTGGCAATTGATGTAAGGAGTCCTCTGATGAGAACACCTGTTGTAAGTGGGAACTCTGAGGAGGTATATATTATAATAATATAGGGAGGGACTATATTATTATAGGGAGGGACTCTGATATAAGGGAGCACAGATTCTGTTTAACCATTTGACACCCGGCCAATAGCTGTATGGCGTCCGGAAAAATGCACTAGCTTTCCGGGAGGCCGCCATTTGGCGTACTCCCACACATGCGCAGTTCGCGCTTGCAGAGCTGTTCAGCGGCGTGATCTGTCACCGGCCGTGTACCTCGGACACGGCCGATGACAGATCTGAGTATCGGCCAATCACAGCAGGTCACATGACAGTTGTATATAATGGATGGCTTCATTCATGCCGTCCATTGTATACTAGTGTCTAGCTGTGAATGGTCACAGCTGATTAGCTGTGGCCAAATCACAGCTAAGCACAAAAAAAAAAAACTCTGAATGAAGTGATGTTATTCAGATAAATGCTTGCTTATAGCAAAGTAATTATTTGCTATAAGCAAATTGTGTAAAAAAAAAAAAAATACTGATCACTTCCCCAAAGTAGTACAATGTTACTATGGTAACATTGTACTACTTTGGACATAGTGAAATATGAAAAAAAAATCTTAAAAAAAATAAAAAAAATTTAATAAAAAATTTAAAATAATAAAAAAATTAAAAACAAAAATATATATATATATTTTTTTCACATTGTCACCAGTCAGTGTCCCTGATCACGTCCATGCCAGTTATATGATGACGCTGTACTGCACTGGTGACAGTATGTAAAAAAAAAATTGTGAAAATAATTTTTTTTAGTTTTTAATTTTCCGAAAAATTATGACAAAAAAAATACAACTTCAAAAAACTCGCCATTCCTCTTTTGAAGTACGTCGGACTGTCTACTTTGCAAAAAGGGGTCATTTGGGGGATATCTGTACTGTTCTGACATTCTTGGACCTCAAGAAATTAGATTGGCTGTCAGTACTTCAGGACTGATCAATATTCAGATCTATACCATAGTTTGTGAA
Source organism: Staurois parvus (assembly GCF_062004578.1). Taxonomy (NCBI): domain Eukaryota; kingdom Metazoa; phylum Chordata; class Amphibia; order Anura; family Ranidae; genus Staurois; species Staurois parvus. The sequence continues at coordinate 4,754,696 of NW_028318014.1, forward strand.
CTCTATAACTTTCCTACAAACTAAAAAATACATCCTAATTTGGGTTATTTTCACCAAAGACATGTAGTAGAATACATCTCGGCCTAAATTTATGAAGAACAATTATTTATTTGCAAACTTTTATAACAGAAACAAAGAAAAACGTTTTTTTTCAACATTTTTGGTCTTTTTTTATTAATTTAGCAAAAAATAAAAACCCCAGTGGTGATTAAATACCACCAAAAAAGCTCTAGTTGTGTGAAGAAAATGATAAAATTTTAGTTTGGGTACAATGTTGTATGACCGCACAATTGTCATTCAAAGTGTGAGAGTGCTGAAACCTTAAAAATGGCCTGGGCAGGAAGGGGTAAAATTGCCCGGTATTGAATTAGTTAATAATTTTAACCTAATGACAGCCTATTATATACTAGCGTTTCTTGTTCACACTGACACCGCCTCTGCGCTACCTGTCAGACGTACTTCCAGGTTTTGACTCCGTGGTAGACACGCATGCCTGTACTTCTCAATACAGTTCTCAAACAAGAGAAAAAAAGCATTTCTGCCACTGGAGAGGCACTGCAGGGGAAAGGCTTCAGTTTAGTTTGCTTGTGGGCTCCATCTTGTACCTTCCTACAGTTGGGTGATTGTTGGGATATAGTACATGATAGTTTTTGTCCTCATCTCAGGCCTTAATTGACAGGTAAGAGGGTAACCAAGGCCTGAGATGCCACCCATTTTTACCCACCCCTGACTGCCCATCTGAAAGAGATGCATTTCATGAGCAGTTAGACCTATTATTCCTAGCGCAAGTTGTTTATTTTATATATGTTTACGTGCTTAGAGACCTTCCCAGATCTAATATTAATACTGAGCAGAACAGTCCCAGTTTCTCATGTTACCTTTTGGAAAATTAATTGCCCCCCCCCCGCTAGTTGAAGAAACCTTTGGGTCCGTGTAGGTGCTCAACTCCAATTTAGCTCTGCGTAAAGTTTACCCTTCACCAATTCTGACATCATACCAAGATGGAGGTTTTTAGGATTGAATTCCTAGAGTGTTGTGTTTTCCCAGTTTTGCTGGCCATTCCTATGCCTGGGCAGAGGTGTTAATGTTCTTACCTTAGCTTGACATCATGAGGCTGCACCTAAGCAAATAAATACAGTGAAACATAATTGTGCAGCAGCTACTCAGGGGTTAACCAGATAAGCAACTGAATGTGCCACTGTAGCAATGAAACAAGATATGTACATCATAGTATGGACAAAAGTGAATTAAATACAGTTTGTGATGGAACAAGGCAAGAAATGAAGGCTGTAGTTACAGACGTTACCATTGTGGGAAAGGAAGTTATAAAATGTGAATTTATGTACAAGAAGAGAACTAGGTGGAATGCAGCATGCTATAAAAGTCTGCAAACAGCAAGGACAGTAAGACTAGAGAGAGTAGAAAATGCTAAAGGAGAGATTAGAAGCACATTATTTGCTTTTTTACTGCTACCTCGGATTCATTTTAATGCAGCACTGACCAGCAGCTTGTACATACCTTTCTTTTGCTTCCATACCACTCCATTAAAGTGAATGGCCCTACATAAGGTACAAGTTGTCCACAGGGCTATGCACTCTTCCTGTGTGATAGTGCTGATTGGCCCAGCACTGCGACACCGAGTGAGCAAAGTGTTCCTCCATACACAGAAGTACCAAGTACTTTCTATAGCTTCTGCGCTGAACAGAGCAGGAGGGGTGCAAAGAGAGAGGTAAGCACATGTAAGGGAGGGGTTGAGGGTTAAAGCAAACCAATCACTTCGCCCACAATAAGAAAAGCATGGGTTGGCCTTAAATTATAAGTGGTGGTTACTGGTTATCTCTGCCATCTTTAGATATAGAAAGGAAAAGGGAAAAATATGAACTGTATGAAGGGTACAATGTACAAGAAAATAAGAATTTATATAAAAAAAAAGAGAAAAAAAGTTAATTTTCAGCTGTTGTACTTTTCTGACAAACCCTGAACAATGCCCAACATTATCTATAAATCGATTTGAAATGTGAAATTCAACATTTTTCAAATCAATTAGAAATTCAAAATTTGAATTTTGGAAGACAGCTATATTCATTCTATTTTATTTTTTTTCTTTTACAGTATATTCTATTGTATTCTATTTTATTCTTTTATTTTCTATTCTATTCTGTTTTTTCTATTCAATTATTTTCTATTCTCTTCTATTCTATCATATTCCCTTATTTTCTACTATATTCTGTTTTATTCTATTTTTTCTATTCTGTTCTATTCTAGTCTATGAAACAGCCTAAGTAGGAATTGTCATCTTATTTCAATGTAATACTTTACAGTATTTATTGCATATATGTTTCCATTTCAAATTCAGATAATTTATATCATTATAATTTATTTTGGATTTCTTTAAATTTGTTACTATTGTGATTTATAAATTTGGATACATCCAAATCTCTGAATAATGAAAACTTTGTCTGAATTTCGATTCAGAGCGAAGCAAATCACAAATGCCTAATGGCAATAATAACAATGGGAGGTGAGAGACTGGCAAGATCATTAAGAACAGAAGAAGACAAGAGATATACCATATCTGTCACAATCCAAGTCACATCCAGAGAAAGGGGGAGAAGAGAGAGGGAAGAGAGAGAGAGGGGGAGAGAGAAAGGGGGAGAACAGAGAGGGAAGAGAGAGAGAAGAGAGTGAGGGGAGAGGGAAGAGAGAGAGAGGGGAGAAAGAGAGAGGGGGGAGAGAGAAAGGGGGGGCAGAGAGGGGAGAGAGAGAGAGAAGAGAGTGAGGGGAGAGAGAAGAGAGAAGGAAGAGAGAGGGAAGAGAGAGAGGAGATAGAGGAGAGATAGAGGGAAGAGAGAGAGATGGTGATGTGAGAGGGAATGAAGAGAGAGAGGGGATGAAGAGAGAGAGGGAATGAAGAGAGAGAGAAAGAGGGGGGAGAGAGAGAGGGGGGGAAGAGACAGAGAGGAGAGAGAGGGGGGAGAGAGATGGGGGAAGAGAGAGGAAAGAGAGAGAGAAGGAGGAGAGAGAGGGAAGAGAGAGGAGGAGAGAGAGAGGGGGGGAAGAGAGAGGGAAAAAGAGAGGGGTAGGGGGAGAGAGAGGGGGAGAGTGAAGGGGGAGAGAAAGAGAGATGGGGGGAAGAGAGAGAGAGAAGGAAGAGAGGAGGAAGAGGGGGGGGAGAGGGGGCAAGAGAGAGGGAAGAGAGGGAGAATATATATACAAATATATATATACAGTATATATATATATATATATATATATATATATATACACATACATACATACATACACACTTATTGACTCTCTCACGCTCTCATTGGGGGGGGGGGGCACAAAATGTTTGTGTTGCCTAGGGCAGCACAAAGTCTAAATACATCTCTGCTTATGCCTTCCCCCTAGGTGGTATTTAGTGATCATGGTACCCTAAGCACAAATATACTCTCTCATGTAGATGACAACCCTTTGGTCAATACCTATATTACACAAATACAACATGTTACATGGCCTTTTGTATACAACAAACTGCTTTATATAGAGAGAAACTGTAACATTCTGGAAGGTAGACTCACACGATTATGATATTTTAGAGAGAATGGGGAAAAGTTGCATGGTATTTGCAACTTTCCCTTTAGTTATGCTGTTGAACTAAGACAACCTATAGATGAGTCATTTTTTTTCTTTCAACCACGGGCAAACGTAAAAAACGTAAAAAAAAGTATTCTTTTCCCCATTCACACACTCATTGTGGATGGGGGAATCCTGTCAGGGAGGCTTCTCCACTGTCAGAATACACTGATCAACACTGACGGCTAAAGATAGACTTCTACATAACCTTCCTGTCCATACAGTATTGGGACACCCCTCCAAATCTTTGGATTCAGGTGTTCCAATCACCTCCATGGCCACAGGTGTATAAAATCAAGTACCTAGGCATACAGACTGCTTCTACAAACATTTGTGTAAGAAAGGGTTGTTCTCAGCAGCTCAGTGAATTCAACCGTAGTACCTGTTGCCACATGTGCAATAAATCCATCCGTGAAATTTCCTTTGGATGAGCGAGTTAGGGGTGAAGGAACTTGACTGGCCTGTACAGAGCCCTGACCTCAACCCAACTGAACACCTCTGGGATGAATTAGAGCAGAGACTGTGAGCCAGGCCTTCTCGTCCAACATCAGTGCCTGACCTCACAAATGCACTTCTGGAAGAATGGTCAAACATTCCCATAGACACACTTCTAAACCTTGTGGGCAGCCTTCCCAGATGATTTGAAGCTGTTATAGTTGCAAAGGGTGGGCCAACTCAATATTGAACCCTATGGACTAAGACTGGGATGCCATTAAAGTTCATGTGTGTGTAAAGGCAAGCGGTCCAATACTTTTAACAATATAGTGTATATAGCAATGAGGATATTAAGAGCAGGTATGCCTTTTTTGGCAGCCCTTTCTTCCTTAAAGGTACAGCAAAATACTATAAGCCCAGCATTTTTAAAGTCAGAGCACAAAGGGCATGCTTAGCCAGAGAACACACAGAATGCAGGGCACATGCATTAGAATGTTATTTATTAATGTTGTAGAAACGGTTGTTGGAAAACTGTGGCGGTAGCATGTCTCTTCTACTATTTCTGTCTTTAAGGTCTCTTTTACATGGGCATACTGATCCATCCAGCCATCCAGAATGCACATGCTTCACGCAGGGGTGTCCAGGCAGCTTGTTGAAATCAATGATAGGCTGTTGGCTATGTTGGCTTCCATGCCTTCCATGTGCATCCCAGGGTGCACATCCGTGCGGGTCCAATGCGGGTACACTACAGGCAGTACTTGTGATTAGTCCTTTGCCCTTTGACAGCTTTTTTTTTTTATGGGGGGGGGGGTACAGTTTCCAAAATCCAGTTGTTCTTTAATGCATTCTTCACATCTATCCTGTGTGTTGCATTAAGGTAGCCCCTTCATTTTGAATAGGCTGCTGATGCAGCACAATGTACATAAAATCAGACAAGATCTTTTTTTTCCAGTGCAGTGCACCACAACACATAGAAGTTGAGGTGTGTTGGCAAGAGTCATTGGGGTTCCATTCAAAATGAATGGTACCTCAATGCACTGTGGATCATGTGTTACCATACATTGCAGTATAACATGTTTTAGCACATATTACCATAGTGCATAGGTGTGAAGGCAGCTATCATCATGTCCATTTATGAATGCTGGTAGATAAAATGTCTTTGTTGCACATAACATGCAATAAACATGCAGCTAAGTCTTTCCTAGTGTAAGTAAAGCAGTGAAAGAAAAAAAATATTGACTGGCTACTAAGGACAACGCTGATAATCTAATTTTCATACATGAAGCCTAACATATTGTAAATATGTTAACATTAATGGTAATACAGTTTATTAAAATGTTGTGCATAGCTCCTTATTCTTGCTGAGTTGGAACAGCGAGGTCAGTTCAGTTACCATCAGATGTTTATCAGAGACCACTATGGTGGAATAATCTTGCAGTAATCAAAACCTAGCATCTCTTATTGCAGTGCACTCTGCAGGTAACCTTGAGAGAGGGAAAAAGTAAGAACTTTTCGTACAAAACAAAACTGTTTTGTAACAAGGGAACAAAATATTTTGAAATCCATGGGTAGTTGCTTTTTGTTTTACACTATAAAGAATAACACAATATCAAAACTGCCAAAACAGCTAATTATATGTATTTTATATAAAAAATATAATTATAAAGTTGTTCTTAAAATATGCTTTGCATTTGGGCTTTATAACAATGCCTTTATATATGAAAAGTGTAGGATATATTTAACCCGTACATTTTTGTACTCAAATATCCACTTGCCAACCAGTCATGTACCTAGCTCGTCACTGGACTTCATGTGGTTGTACCGGGATGATGTGTTTATAGTAACCCAAAAGCGATGACCGTACATAATTTCCAGTTTACTCAGAAATAAACGCTGCCATTTTTAAAAAAGAAAAGCATTTAATTACACCAATATTGGTATGATTAAATGCTTTTAAGGGCAGAGGAAGGATATGGGGTCTTATTGACCCCAGATCTCTCCATAAAGAGTATCTGTCAAATGCTTTTGCTGTCACAAGGGATGTGACAGCAATAAAAGGGAATTTTTTTTTTTTAAAGTTACAGTGTAAACAAAAAGTCCCCCATCTCCCCATGCTTGTGCTCAAAGGCAAATGAACCCATCGTTCCCGCACGCAAACAGCGATAATCCCACAAATGTGGGGTATCACCGTGAACGTCAGATCATGGGCAGTAATTCTAGCACCAGACCTCCTCTGTAAATCTAAAGTGCTAACCTGTGAAGGCTTTTAAAACGTTACCTATGGATAGTAACATTTACACCGTTTGTTGCCATTGCACGGGCGTGCGCAATTTTAAAGTGTGAGATGTTTGGTATCCATTTACTCAGTGCAACATAATTTTTTATATTTTACCCAAAAAATGGGTTGTGTATGGTGTTTTTTTTTGCATTAAAATTCAAACAGTATTTTTTCGCAAAACACTGTGTGACATTAAAAGTTACAGAACCCACCAATTTATTCTCTAGGGCCTCTGCTTTAAAAAATATATAATGTTTGAGGATTCTAAGAAATTTTGAAGCAAAAAATACTGATTGTTACATGCAAACAAAAAGTGCCAGAAAAGGCTTGGTGTTCAAGTGGATATGGATTGTTTTCTTTTGACTTTAGGCTTCTCGGACCATATTGTGACTATTTTTTTCTGAACTGATTTATCTTGTTTCTTTTTGGGTGAAGGTTGTCTATTTTTGCTTCTAAACCAAAATCAGCTGCAATGGAGTATGTGTCATACCCTATAATCTAACCTATGAAGTCGTTGTGCTCATGTGAATGCTGCCTGATCTTGATACATTTTTTTGCAATACGCACCTTTGCAGACTTTTGGAGTAGAAGCCAATATATCTGTAAACAATGTTTAATTGTGTCTGTGACAGTTCTCATTTATCATGGTCATGGTAAATCCAGTAGTAGTTGGTCTGTAGCAGTTGGTCTGTTGGTCAACTAGACTTGTTCTGTAATTTTTGAAAGAGGCCATCCATATCTAATAGCAACAACTGACACTAAACAGGGATGATGTTCCACATATAGGAATAATGCAGTTTTAGCATCTCTACTCCATTGTTTCCACATCAATTCCCCTTTTTAGGCAAGTAAATTAAAGGATTAAACCTATGAAGCCTTCATGACACCAAGGATGGTACTACATAACTAGAACTGGGTAATTCCATAAATTTCACACCTCCATCCTGTTCTTGACAATAAAATCTGCCTTGGATGACGTTGTCAGGGCTACCTGTCTGGATATAATTGCTGAGGTATTTTCCTGATACTCATTAGAACTGAAGTAGTTTGAATAAAGTATAAAATGTCTTAAAAAAAATACTGAACAGGTCCAGATAAATGTGACTAATTACTACTACTGTAGATAATGTATATCTGTAGCCCTATGGGGCAATGTTATGAGCAAATTTGTCCAGCATATGTAAAGCGGTATACAGTAGGTTGCATGGAAGATCATCCAATCATCGATCCATCATCCAGCCACCACAGATTTTTGTCTAATGACTGCTGCCCTTGGCCTCCTTTAGACTAGTATGTATTTAGAGCATAATCATGCTGCCCTTCTTAGACTAGTCATTTAACATCTACATTGGAAAATCCTAGCGTAAAACACTAGCGAAATTTTGCGGAAAAGCTAATAGTTACTCTTGATTTCTTACAACTCAGAAATAGGACAGCCACATCCTCTCATTCTATGGCATACAAAACTCATACTGCACTTTCCTCTACAGACCACTTCCATTTCAGTTGTGGTTACTAGTGCATATGTGTCATTTATTGAGTAAGAGGCTGTGCTTCTACAAGACAGTAATTTATGATAACTACTGTTATTATATGTGCTAGCAGTTTTTCCTCAATGTCATTTGGAAGGTTTTAGTTGCTATGGTCAATTAACTATATTTCTACATATTACTAAATAAAATGGATCACTTATGCCTTGACCAGGCTTTAGCTGGCTGACCTCAGAATAGGTTTATCAAAAGCAAACAAGTGCTTGCAGGAGCATTTAGGGGGGCTGAAGTGCAGGTGCCATCCAGCCTCACCAGCCCATGTATGCCTGTGAGTTATGGATCTTAGATTGTATGCTCCTGAGTAAATCATTGGTGCTATATACAGTAACAGAAGTATTGAACATTTTTCTCAGTAAATATATTTCTAAAGGTGCTATTGACATGAAATTTTCACCACATGTCGGTAGCAACCCATGCAATCCATACATACAAAGAAACCTAAACAAATAAGTTCAGAAATTAAGTTATGTGTAGTAAAATGGAATGACACAGGGAAACAGTATTGAACACGCAAACTGAAGTTTATTTAATACTACGTACAAAATCCTTTGTTGGTAATGACAGCTTCAAGACGCCTCCTGTATGGAGAAACTAATTGCATGCATTGCCCAGGTGTGATTATGGCCCATTCTTTCACACAAGCAGTCTTCAAATCTTGAAGGTTCCATGGGCCTCTTCTATGAACTCTGATCCTACGTTCTTTCCATAGATTTTCTATTGGATTCAAGTCAGGTGATTGGCTGGGCCATTTTCCTTCTTTGAAACCAATTGAGAGTTTCCTTGGCTTTGTGTTTGGGATCATTGTCTTGCTGAAATATCCACTCTCGTTTCAACTTCATCATCCTAGTAAAAGGCAGCATAATTTTATCATGAATGTCTTGGTACATTTTTCCATTCATCCTTCCTTCAATGATATGATGTTTGCCAGTACCATATGCTGAAAAACAGCCCCACGCCATGATGTTCCCACCTCCAAACATCACTGTTGGTATGGCAGTTTTGGGGTGATGTGCAGTGCCATTTGACCTCCAAACATGGTGTGTATTATGGCAGGGCTTGAAAAAGCCACTCGCCCGCTCGCCAAATGCAAGGAGAAATTCCTCTGTGGTGAGCGGCGAGCACAGATGAAGCATGGAGCGACTGCACCTGCACTCCAAGCCTCTTTGTGAAGCCGAATTCCGGTTTACAACTTCTGGTTTCCGGCTTCTGCGGCACCGCCGGTGAGGGGACAGGTGCAGGAGAGGTCCGCTCTCCTCCGCTGAGAGGAAACACCATCTCCACCGCCGCGGGGGACTCGGAGGGACTAGGAGTAAGTACTGTATACAACATGTCATATCACTATAATGGAGTACAGGGGAGCTGGGATATACATTACTGTATACATGTCATATCACTATAATGGGGGAGCTGGGATATACATACTGTATACATGTCATATCACTATAATGGAGTACAGGGGAGCTGGGATATACATTACTGTATACATGTCATATCACTATAATGGAGTACAGGGGAGCTGGGATATACATTACTGTATACATGTCCTAGCACTATAATGGAGTACAGGGGAGCTGGGATATACATTACTGTATACATGTCATATAACTATAATGGAGTACAGGGGAGCTGGGATATACATTACTGTATACATGCCATATAACTATAATGGAGTACAGGGGAGCTGGGATATACATTACTGTATACATGCCATATAACTATAATGGAGTACAGGGGAGCTGGGATATACATTACTGTGTACAATTTTATATTTTGGACTCTTTATTCTAAAGAAGCTTTAAGGAGGCGTGGTTGGGGGCAGGGTTGGGGGTGGGGTTTGGGGCAGGCCTGGGCAAGGTTGGGTGGGGCAACTGGTGGAGAGTAAGTTATGTGACCGGCTAGTAGGTCTGGACTCGAAATTTTAACCCCTGTATTATGGCATTCAAAGAGTTCAGCTTTGGTCTCATCTGACCAGACTATATTCTCCCAGTATTTCAGGGTTGTCTAAATGTTGTGCAGCAAACTTTAAACATGCTTTTTCTTCAGCAATGGAGTCTTTCAGGTCTTTCTGAAGCTCCCTACAAGTGATACTTGGCTCTTGGACGACTCTTTTGATAATTCTTTTCACTACTCTGTCAGAAATCTTGCAAGGTCATGGCTGGTTTATGGTGAAATTATGTTCTTTCCACTTCCAGATTATGGCCCCAATAGTGCTTACTGGAAGATTAGAAAGTTTAGAAATCCTTCTGCAACCAATGCCATCAGTATATTTTGTAACAATAAGGTTGAGAAGGTCTTGGGAGAGCCATTTGCTTTTACCCATGATGAGATGTTTCTTGTGTGACACCTTGGTAATAAGGCACTCTTTTAATAGGCCATCAGTTGATACTGAACCAGCTGATATTATTTGCACTGACAATGGGCAGGATTGCTTTCTAATTACTGATAGATTTCAGCTGGTGTCTTGGCTTTCTATGCCTTTTTCACTTCCAATTCTTCATGTGTTCAATACTTTTACCCTGTGTCATTCCATTTTATTACACATAACTTCATTTCTGAACTTAGTTAAAATTTTGTTTTGGTCTCTTTGTATGTATGGAGTGCATGCACACAATGTGAAAATAACAATAGCTTGCAAAGCAGCAGGCTGAATTACCATCTTGGGCGTGCATGATGACTCTACATCGCAGCCACGCCCATTACATTTTATCAGACAGATGACATCATCATCCCCTGACAACATCATCTTTCTGATAAAATGTGTTGGGCGTGGCTACGACATGTTGTCATCATGCACAACCACCGGTGGGAGCCTGTAGTCAGGGATGGTAATTCGGCCTACTGCTTTGGAAGCTATTGTCATTTTCCCACTTTATTTGCTGCCTATCCATATGTTTTATTGTATAATGCCATTAGCAATTCTGTTGTGGCATTTGTAAGTGCATTTTTTAAATAAATTAGGTTTTTTACATACTCCACTATGGGCATGTACCGTTTTTCTTTTTCAGGTAAACCCTGATATAGGAGGAGAGATCCTGATGGTGGATGGTCTATATGCCTGGAGAATTGTTGGTTACAGGATATACCTATGCGCTTGTAACCATTTTTAACCTAATGGTCCACATCATCTGGGAAGAGGCTCCCTAATGGTTTCATTTGGTGGTGGATGTGCACCTTGTTTAACAGGAAGATGAAAATAAAATTTGGACAGTAAAAGGACTTTTTTTTAAATTTTGTTCATTTTTGGCACTTTATTTTTTACTTTTTGATATATTTATTATATGAATTAATTAATTTTTTTTGCACATGTTACTTAATTAAACATGTCTAAGGACTCGTCAAGAGTCATTTTCTTGTAAAAAAAAGCATCTTTTACAAAGATAATAAGTAAAATGGCTACTTGAAACAATAACAAGCCAGCCAAATCCAGCGCTCATAGACTACAATGGAAACAAAGAAGTGTAAATAAAATTAAAAATTATATAAGTTAAACATAAACAGTGCATAATATCTTATAGTCCATAACAGGATCCACATCAAATAATGGAGCAGCTGGATCACTATGGAGTGAAACTCAAAGCATTTCCGGCAGCACCTCACCAAGGATATGGGGAATCCCTCGTGGACATGCAAAAGAAAATAGCAGGGCGCCAGATGAATGTGTGATAAAAACAACAATACTTTAATGTAGCACACTCACATCAGAGCAACCTGCAAACAGCTTAAATAATCATGATGGCGTGTAAATACAGCTCTCTCCCATGAGGATGGATGCTTGATAAAGGAGGCCGAGCCTCAGAAACGCAACGCGGCCCGCCTATCTGTCACTCATGGGTGCCGGTCATACTTGTGTTTATTGGTGGTAGTAGAGGGGAGACATGTTGCCAGCATCCAATCATGAGCGGATCCCCGTGCCTCACAGCTGATCACAGTCCACACCCACGAGCGAACCCCTGTCTGAGTCTCACAGTGGATGTCCATCCATCCTGAGAGAGCTGTATTTGCAAGCCATCTTGATTACCTGAGCTGTTCACAGGTTGCTCCGATGTAAGTGTGCTACATTAAAGTATTGTTGTTTTTATCACACATTCATCTGGTGCCCTGCTCTTTTCTTTTACAACATCTTTTACAAGCATTTCTTAAAAAGCAGTTCTCGAGCGAGAATCCTGCACATCTGAACTGATATAAGAGCCCTAAAAAAAACATGTACGCAGTAAGGGAAGGCTACTGGAAGAGCTTTAATTTTTGCACTACCAAGGGATCTATCAGAATCAACCCAGGTTTACATGCCATTTGCTTTAACCTGGCTGCTAGGGTTTGGTAAACGGTCATAGAAACCACATCTATTTCATGGCCAAGGTCAACAGAGCAAAGGAGGCTTTAAGGAGGGTTTTTGAAGACTTTGATTTTTTTTGAGGCAGGAAATAGCCCATAGGTGTCCAACCTGTGGCCCTCCACCTGTTTCGGAACTACAAGTCCCATTATGCCTCTGCCTTTGAGAGTAATGCTTGCAACTGTCATCCTTGTGATGCCTCATGGGTCTTGTAGTTCCACAGCAGCTGGAGGGCCGCAGGTTGGATACCCATGAAATAGCCTCATCCACTACAGGAACTTTCCACTTTTTGTGGCAAACCTCATCAATGTAGTACTCCTGAGAAAACTTCTTGGAGTATACTTTTCGTCTGACTACAGCCAGCTTTTCTTAAAGAACATCCTACACCAGTGGGTGGATAGGATAGGACCTAGTAGGTTAACTAAATTAAGGTTCTTCACCTTAGGTCCAGAAGGAGGGGGCTGTTCTAACATCAAGTAGCATGCCTCATCAACCCAAACCCTAGTAGTTTCTTTCAGCTTGGGAGAGATCAGGGGTGACTGCCCATCCTACCAAGAGGAGTTCACACACTCAGAAGATTCAACTTTCACTTTCTCATCTTTCATCCCATCCTCATCTTCATTAGCAAGCTACGCTGCCATAATGGACAAGTCGGAAACTGACAGGTGGCATTTATGCCTTGTACTTTCCACAGTCTCCATCAGTGCGGAGACTTTTCCATCAGGTCTGCCATAGAGGCTAAAAATACCTCTCTAGTTAAAAAAGAGGAATTGGGATACCAGAGGGGATAAAAGGAGACTCTCAGGTGTGGATACTGAGGTCAAAAGTACCAAAAGCAGAGTTTTCAGAGGGACTTTGAATGAAACCTGCTCTAAGGAGAGAGAGTTTGTCTATCACCTGAGGACACAAGCAAAAAACTGAGCATTGCTGGGAGTGGGAGGGGTTATATGGGTTGTACTAACAGCTTTCCTCACCAGTGTCCTCACCTGAATGTGGCAGCATATAACCCATATTCCTAAATTATAGAAGCCTGGTCTTGTACAGTACAATTAAAAAATACACTTAGCAGATTTGTGCATATTCCCTGTGTCTACTGGTGACAATATCTTGCTGTATTTCCATGTAACTCCTTGAAACATATAAAAGCAGTATATAAAAAGGCACAGGCATTCCTACTATACCCATTGTACAGAAATCCTAGTGAAACACTTTTAGGGCTCTCTCACCTGAATACTAACATTACAGCCTGATAGGGCTGTACACATGCCGAGGCCACAATGCTTTGCTTTGTGGCCATGGCAATTTTAACTCGGACTACAGTGTTTGATAGGTGGCACCACCCTTTAAGATTAAGATCAAGGGCGCAACACCACAACTGCTAGCCATACAATTGGCTCACAGTCTTGGTGTGGTCCTGCAATGTAAAATTGTGGTTCAGAAATAAACAAAAAAAAGAGTCAAAAGAAAAAAAAGGCATCAGGAGTCAACAGTAGGGCCTCCTGAATTCCTGCCAGTTGATGCTGTACACAGCCACAGTAGATAGTTTTCAGAGAGCAGTAAGCATTTCCGACAGTGTGAAAGAGCCCTTAAAGTACATAAAACACCAAGGCATTGTAGCCATGGACTTTCAAGGGTATATAGATATTGGGACTACATCAAACATTGTAGGAAAACATGAATTGTATTATACAAACAGTACAAACACATGTAGACATCATGCCCAATACTTTAAACACAGGGTTCACACATGTTTTCCATCAAACAACCCACATGTCCTCTCAATGGGTTTCAAATGATAGTACATCTTCTTCAAAAGCACATATGAATAGGAATCCATATAGTTGAACCCAACAAAATCTCATAAACCAAATGCAGTGTCCAAAGTATAATCAGTCACACAGCAGTTTTGTAGCCCCACATGTTATGTCACACGTCATCCAGCAGTCTGTCACACATCAACATAAATTGCTAATACATACATTCATAGCAACTAAACAAGTCATAGAAAGCAACTATTTTGCAGTTTGTGGACAAAAGACACACATGACCTGGACAATGATAATAATTGAACAAGAAATGTAACATTTGGGAACCTCGGATCAAATATTATTTACCCCCAATCTAGACATTGCCTTCTTACTCTATGATGGAAACAATGTGGTTTAAGGCTTTAAAAATAGTAAACCACAGTCATGGATACGCTCGTATCCCCACTATTCTTTTTCTTCTCTTCTCATCTCAACCTAATGATTTAGCATATAAGACAGAACTATTTATGAACAGTATTATATAACATAAAGTAGAAATTAGAATGTGATATTACAATTTAATGATTATGTATAAAAAAATATTACTCTATTTAGTATTAATTATATTGTTAAATAATTGTATCTTAAGGGCTGCCTTAGGCTAGGTTCAAATATTCATGGTTGAGGAACTGCATGTAAAATCGTATGCTTTCCTTCACCCACAGCAAAAACGCATTGCTGCTAGCAGACTCGCAGGGTTGCCATTAATCCTTACTGGTACCCACACACATCGGTAACTGCAGCACGTTATAAAAGGCTATTTTAGAAAAGGGGTAGGGACCTTTTCCTGCAGTTACAGCAAGTCCATTCAAATGGCTGGGCAACTGTGAAAACATGGCTTAAGACAAGCGTGATCCTAGTCTTAAACTGGCTATAGATGAGTCAGTATTTTAAACTCAACCAGTGGGTTAAATGAAAAAAGCTGATGCAATTCCCCCATCTACACATTTGAGGTGTCACTGTATTCTGATGGCAGGGAGACTTCCCTGCGTCAGAATACACAGATGAGTGCTGCAGGCTAGACTGCACAACCACAGTGCCCATACATGGATCGAAATTTAGCCAGTCCCTGCTGAACCTTTGATCCATGTATGAGCAGCTTTACAAGTTACAAATCCTTGGGTCAGAATAACAATTGTATTTGTCAACATGTATTAAAAATCTTTATTAAAAGTTATTGAATAGAAATATACAATAGTACATTACTGTTTCATGGATATATAGTTTATAGTTTTTAGATTCTATTTTTATTTAGTTTCAAGCTACAAAAATACCAAAATAATATAAAAGTACAAAAACCTTCAATTATTTAAATCATATTGTAGCTAGCACATTTAAATCAGAGAAAATGTATTAGTTGTAGATAAAGGTAAAGGGAAGGTAATCAGAAAGGGTAAGGAAAACAGTGGGGGAGGGGGAATTGTAATGAAAAGGGGGAATATCACAGGCCTTATGCAAATATTGCATCACAGCAAAATTCACCTAGTTAATAGCAGCTGTGTACATACAGTACATATGGTCACATATACATTTACATTGAGTATCATCAGGCTTTTATGTTTCATTGGTAACTTGAACTTAGAGTTAACTAGGCAGCTCCAATCATGCATGAATTAAACAGCATATTCAGTCAATAAAACACTTATGATTTGGCCTTTGTTTGCTAGTTGGATTGCAAAAGTGAAGCAAGAGAAATGTTCTTGGCACACTGTCCGGGAAGGAGGATGTACCTAAGCCAGCTTATTTCTCCATTGCACCATGTAACAAACCATGCTGCTTCCTACCTGACTTAATACATGCACTATTATCATGACATCACAGAGTAACAGATGAATGCAAATGGGACTAATTACTAGACAGGTACAAAGCTTGTGCTCAATGTTCCATAAGTAAATTGTAAATATAATTAAGAATTCATTTTATTTGGCTGAAAAGCTGTATTTACTTTTACCAACAAGAAGACCGTGCTCTTCTTCCCAGAAAATGTAATATTGCTGCACTAATACTAAAGGTAATGAAACAAAGGTAAGGCTATTAACAAAAAGCAGTGGTTGGCCAGTAAAGTAGCATTAATACTTTTACTGCCAGAGCCATTTTTGCAATTTTTTGCACAGATTTAAAAAAAAAAATATTAAGTCGGAAGATAAGTTGAAGTGCAATTCCAGCTTCCAGTTTACTCTTAAAACTGTACCTTCCCCCCTCCTAACACCTACAATAACTATCCTGTATAAGAAAGATGTATATACTTACCTATTTTCATCCTGCTCCATTCTGATCTCATGATCTGGCTCCCTTGTGTCAACCCGCACGGCTTCACGGGAGAGGAGGGAGCGCTGCAAACAGATGGGCCATTGAAGTCTATGGGTGACATCACCATTTCAGGCTTTATTAGTCATTGTCGGAGCACTCTCTCCTCTCCGCTGCAGCTGCCACTGACTGACATAGGGGAGATCATATGACTTGACCGGAGCAGGCTGAATGAAGGTACATATATAAATCTTTCCTACACAAATTAGTAAGCATAGCATAGGTGTTAGGAAGGGGAGGAGACAGTTTTAATAGTAGTTAGGGTTAAGATGGAATTGCACTTTAAAAACCACAAACAGTGTATTTTCAGAAAGCAGACACCATGGAGAATAAAATGGGTGTAGACCAAAATTTCTATGTCACGCAATATTAGCGCAATGGTTTCTCTGGTGCAAATTTTCTGTAAAAAATGCATTAATGGTCATTTTAAAGCACAGAACACATTTTATTACCCGATTAAGTAAAATATAAAAGATTAGGTTGCACCAAGTAAAATGATACCCAGCAAGTCAAGTTTTAATATTAGGTGCGACAACAAACTTCAGTGTCCAAAAGTTTCCATAGGTAACACTTTATATGCCCTTATACAGTAAGTCATTAGTTTATTCCAAAGTTGTATTAGAGTAGGGGTGTCCAACTCAATTTCATTGTGGGCCACATCAGCATTATGTTTTCCCTCAAAGGGCTGGTTCTATCTGTAAGACTATATAAATGTATCTACTCTTAATCCTATTAAATAATTGCCTTTGCATTTGATTATTACTGGTTTTCGTAATAACTTAAGACTTAAGCTGTGAAGGGCAGGTGCAGACTGGCACGGAGTCCACTCACACTCTCGTAGCAGATAATGGAAGTCTGAAAAGGAGGGTTGCACACTGCTGGTGTCATCCACAAGAAACATTATTGGAGGTCCTGCCATGGTGTTCTGTCTGTGCAGTCTCAAATAAAGTTTTTGTGGATGATGCCAGTGGTGTGAGACCCTCCTTATCAACTGGCACAGAATTGTATTCCCATAATAATTATAAGCAGATGTCTAGAGCACCACAACTTATGTCAGATGCCAAGAGCCTCCCCCCACCATCAGAAGTCATGAATCCTGCACCCTCCCTTAATTCTTCCCAGCATAAACACAAGGTAAGGGGGGTGTACTGTGATCAGTATACCCCATTACCTTGTGTTTCTGCTGGGAAGAAGCTGGTGGCGGAGCTAGAAATAAGAAAGTTCAAAGTCTGCTGAATGCTGAAATCAGGGAGAGATGAAGGGGTGCTGTGGCTGCACACAGAGGAGCAGATTCTGTGGAAGGAGGTCTGTCCACCTCTCTGCTGCCAACTGCGGAGACAGGGTGGTGGGGACAGGGGCGAGATTCTCCGCAGCTGCACAGAAAAGCACAGGATCTGGTGGAGGAGTTCTGACAATGGGGTATTGTCAGGAAGGCTTGCCCATAGCGCAAATGATGGTTCCCGGCACATACATATGCGCATGTGCAGTTGCCAGTCTGCGCAGTCATATGTTCAGGCTGGCAACTGGGTGAATAGATGTTCACAGACATGGGCATAAGCACTTGTGCATCCAGGCATGCGCCTGTCACCAATGCTGGCACCAAACGGGCTTTTTAAACAGGCTGCAGTATTGATTCATTGCTGTTTGGTCTACAGCTTCTGTGTGCTTGTTCTTGATTCCTGTGTTTGACCTCTGATCCTGACCCGGCTTGCTCCTGACCTCCGTTTGTTTTCCACCTGCCCCGACCTCAGCTTGTCTCTGGATTCTGCTATTGCCTCCTGTTCTCTCCTGATCTACCTCCTGTTGCTGACTGGACTTGTAATCCGACCGTCCTGCTGTCTGCCATCCATGCCCGGCATGCCGTCCATGCCCGACTGTTACTTACCTGGCTCGTCTGACCCTGCATCCTGCTCATCCAGCCTGCTACAGCTCTTCAGTCCAGCAAGTTCAAATCTGGTTTCTATTTCCTTCTGCATACCTACAGTCTGCCACTAGCCAAGCTCCTTGCCAGCTCATCTGCCACCAGCCTGTTCTGCTGCCACATCTACCAGACTGTTGCTGCCACACAGACTACTGGACTGATCAAAGGCACTCATTCCTCGCCGTGCTCCCATAGCTGCTGTTTGACTTCCAGTAACCTCTGAGCCGGAGCTGTACGAAAGGCCTTCCTCTTCAAATCAGGCTCACTAACCAGGTACGTGAGAGTACCAAACAGCCATGTCTGAGCCTGCAAGAGGACCCCCTCCGTTGGTTGAGATCCATCAGCACCTTGCTGCTCTTACACAAGCAGTTAAGACCCTTCTCGGCCTTTTGGCTAAGATCAAGTGTAGTATCTGTTCTTATCAGTGTCCAGTGGGGGTGCTCCCGACCACTCTGTCTTTGTGGGGTTGGTTGGATAGTACCCTCACTGGTATGATGGGGGTCCGGAAGGCTGGACCGGAGGGACAGAAACCGGGGAGCGCCATGATTCGTTCTGGGGCCTCGGGAGTAATTCCTCTGGGAAGGCTGGAAAGACCCAGTACCTCCTGATTTGAGCAAGCTACCTTGGTCTGGCCAGGGGCTGGGGACGCAAAAAGTCCGCAAACTCAGTGCCCCCTGGGGAGACGCGCTCAGGGGTGTCACTAGTAACACTTGGGTGTGGGACCCCACGGTGTGAAAATGACACTTGGCCACTGTTTTTACACATCTTTTTGCACAGCGCCCTAAGGACCAGGCCTTTTGGCTAAGTCCAGGGCAATTTTTGCTACGGGCCTCAGGGCCTGGTCTGTGCACAATTTGGCACGGTACCACTTTTTTATTTTTTCTTTCTCTTTATTTATTATGCACTTCCCACGTTTGTCACTTTTTTGTTCTTATGTGTGTGTTTTTCACGGATGGAGGGTGTGGGTCCTCGGGCCTACCCTGAAGTCTAGGGGGAGGATGTGTGGCCATACGGTTCCTTCCTCCCCTGATCCCTAGGGGACTCTTCTTCGGGAGAGTCCCTTTGCCTAGTACTGGATGTCCGGCTTCGGCTGGGCATAGGGAACGGTGGTCCACCAGGCCTTTTGGCCAGGAGGACCAATTGGGAACCTTGTCCCCGTCAGGAGCTTCGTGCCCCGGGGGATCAGGGTAAGCGGTCCAAGCCCCTTTAGGGGTAGGACACAGCACACCCCTAAGTGCACTTTTTCGTGTGGTGTTTTGCACTTGCACTTTTTTTGTGAACACTTACGGATTTTTTCGTTATAGTTGCACGTTTGCGGACTTAAAAAAAAAAACAAAAAAAACAAGCAGTTAAGACCCCTCAGGAGGAGTATGTTCACCTGGAGGAACATGTATAGTCCCTGGCCACATTAGAGACTGCTTCCACCTCTGCTTCTACCTCTGCCACAGCTGCTTCTCAAACAGAGATTCCTACAAGCCCTGCAGTAATAATGCTACCCCCTTAACCTCAAATGCCTACCCTTGACAGGCTCTCCAGGGACCAGAGTAAGTTTAGAGTCCTCCACAGTGCATGTCAACTCTACTATACAGTCACAGACTTTTTCTTTGGAATTTACCAAGATGGGGTTCATCATTTCTTTATTCCAAGGTGAACCACAGACCTGGGCTCATCGATTATTGGAAGACAATAATGCACAATTAAATACCATGTCCTCCTTCTTTGATGCTATATCAGCTGTATGATGATCCGCAGCAAACTACCAGTGCCGAGGTAGCTCTACGTGCACTTAGCAGGGCTGCGGGACAGTCGAGAACTATGTCGCTGACTTTAGATGCTGGAGTGCATCTGTCCATCTCTCTGATGGACAAACCCTGTGCCGCCCCAAAGACCCGGTCAATAGCGGCCACCGCTCCAGGAAGCGGGGACCACGGCCCCCTCTGCGCCAAGGAGACATTGGAGCAACAGCAAAACAAAATAAAGAAAAGAGGGTGAAAAACACACTTCAGATACAAAACAACCAGAAACAGAAGGAAAACAAGGAAAAAAGAAACAAAGTAAATGAATGAATACAAATAGGGGACATGAATAAAATCCTAGCATTAATGGAGAAAAATCAGTCAATAAACAAAATACTGTAAAAGTGTACAATCAATGTATTAAATGTGGGCAATACCATATTTTATATAAAAAAAAGGGGGGGGAGGATATGAAGGGATGAGACAAAGGGGTCACAAATCTTTCTCAAACCAACCCGACACAAAGCCCTCCAAAAATGGCTTGAAGGACATGGATTAGTTAAATCCTGGAAAAGAAGTAGCGTTTAATTTATGAATCCATATGAGCTCACATTGGAGCAGGTTTTTGTTCCAGTCGCCTCCTTGTGGGTTCAGATGGATCTTATCCAAAATAAGAAATTGAACCTTAGGGAAGACACCCCCATGGAGGCCTGCTGTATGGTATCCTAGTGGTACCTCCGTATTGTTGGATTTCATGCTGGAACTATGGCAATAGGCTCGACGCCAGAGCTCCAATTTAGTTTTTCCTACATAAAAGCAATTGTAGTCACATGTAAGTAAATAAACTACACCTTTGGTTTTGCAGTTGCCATAATGTTTGGGAGTGAATCTCTCTCCATTGGGAAATGTGATGGATTTCTTGTTGTTCATGTATTGACAGGAATTACAGTCACCACAGGTAAAAGTGCCTGCAAATTTACAGGGATCCTTCCCCTTGTCTCCTGTCCATCTTCGCTGTTAGACGCACATGAAAAATCTCCGGCTGTACTCATGGAAATCAATTTCTTTTAATCTTTTGCGGTTCTCCTTATCCTTCTTACCCCTATACGGGGCTATTATATTATCAATATTGATGGCAATTTCCAAGTATAAAAATATATATTGATATATATGTTTGTTGTAGGTGTCATGCCTTTTTGAGCACTTCTGAAGAAGAGATTGTGATTGGTCCCAAAACTTGTCAAGTACAATTCATGTATGACTTATCCATACATCTTCACCAGAATATCATTTTTGACGATACCGCCACACGTTGTATTGTAACTTACATGTCTGTTTTAAGATTGTAAAAATAAAAATTGCATGTTCTTTTAAACTGTTGAATTGTCAAGTTTACCATTCGATAGAATTGTGCCGTTAAAGTCCCACCGATAAGAGGACCTTTCCACTGTATCCTTTAGGGATGATGGCACTTCTTGTATCATATCCCTTCTTTTCTTTATTCCTTTAGGTAGAAAATACCATGTCCTCACTAGGGATATGTATACAAGATTGTGTTGATTTATGTTGTGAACCTTATTGAGATATATACTTGCATTTACCTTTTTCTTTTTTTTTCTTAACCTTCCCTTTTTTTTTTCTTTTTTTTGGGGCCCTGTCTAAGACATCATGGCATGCTATAAGAGAAAAGAATGGGAAACCTTCATATCGAACCTATATGATGAGGTTGGGCAGAAGGAATTCAAAGATTTGAACTCTCAGCCCTATTTTTCAAATTACGCAAAATCTTAGAAAGGAAAGTGTCATTTTTTTGGCACGTACAATCATTTGAAAATTACATCAAGGAAGACATCAACCCATTTGGACTGAGAGTTAAAATCTTCCCTACCATGGAAAACGATAGTTTAGCTTTTAAGGAGGAATGGGAAAATAATCTGAAAATATGTTCTAGGAACATAATGTCCTTATTAATTGAGGAATATAATCATAAACTAAAGGAAATTGATAAAGAAATAGATGATGTATATTCAAAATTACTTCCATTAAACAATCATCCTAAATTTTTCCAATTTGAAGGTGACCTTAAAACTCATACAGAACAACATACCAAAGAAATTTTAACTGGCAAAGAGAAAAAATTCCGTAGGGAAAAACTAGCGTTTTGTGATCATAAAGCCTATAAATGGCATTCAAAACCAAAAGAACATTTAGGAATAAAAAAGTGTAAGGAAATTTTGATGATACTCACTCTGACTCCTCTTTAGCTTCATCTAACTTTTCCATTGTTTCTCAGAACTCCAACAGGTTTAAAAAATCCTGCAAAGGGAAGAGAAGTCCTCCTGGCGATAGGCCGTTTGAACAATCATCCAAGAAGCTCACTACCGATCAAGTACCTTCCAGTGCTTCGAATAGGGACTCTATTGATGCAGGGGGTAACGTAAGTAACGATGACTCTATTGCTATTCCACCTATTCTACATTTGCCCAAAAACACAATCCCATCCAGTTCAGTCCTACACATCTCTGGGAACACTTCCCATACACCCAAGGAAGGTTTTTTAGAACAAATTTACAATCATTCCAATCCAAGCAAAGGTCCCAGAAACTAATAGCTGGAGATCCCAGTTTATTAATCAAGGATGATGAACTGAGTATCATTAATCTCTGCACTCACAGTTTATCTGAACATGAAATCAATATCCTTATCAAAGGCCTTCGTTTTTGCTCTGATGCCAATATGGACACATTTGAAGCCATTAAGGGTATACAACTATTTGCTAGAAAATTAATTCTAAAAACTATCTATACGAAAAATAAAATCAATCAATCCCTTCATACTCCAAACTTTCAGGATGAGGCCTTTACCACTCTTTTATAATTACTCGAGGAAAATGATTCAGTGGACCTCATTGATAGATTTGACATTGAGGAGAGACTCAAGGAATTTGATTCCTCAAACCATAAAGAAAAGAAGTTCTCCTTAACAAATACCAGCATTAGTAAAAACAAGAACAAATCTGATAAATTTCCTTCTTTAAGCCTTAACCCCAATGTTGCGGCCTTTGCTAAACTTCAAGCCAGGAAATCAATAAAGTGAAAATGCGTCCCTCCCAAGGTAATATGTCTCCACAAGAAAAAAAAGCATTACAAGATTTAGCTGTTAACCTTGATATCACTATAAAGCCTGCTGATAAAGGAGGCAATGTCGTGATCATGGATAACAAACAGTATCTAACTATGTGTTATAGAATTCTTCAAAATAAAGAGTGGTACCGTCCGATTTCGATTACAGTAATTCACAAATTCCAAGATGAATTCTCAGTTCACTGATTTGGCCTACCTCAATGGTGTCATTAGCAAAACCCAGTAGGAATTTGTGAGAACAAGTTTTCCCCATATTCCAATAATGCACCCTGCCACACTGCAAAAATGATTCAAGAATGGGCAGCACAGTGGATAAATGGTTAGCACTTCCACCTGGCAGTACTAGGGTCGCTGGTTCGAATCCCAACCATGGCACCTCCTGCCTGGAGTTTGCATGTTCTCCCTGTGTCTGTGTGGGTTTCCTCTGGGTACTCCGGTTTCATCCCACACTCTAAAGACATGCTGGTAGGTTAATTGGATCCTGTCTAAATTGGCCCTTGTATATGAATGTGAGTTAGGAACCTTAGATTGTACGCCCCTTGAGGGTTAGGGACTGATGTGAATGTACAATATATATGTAAAGCGCTGCGTAAAATTGACAGCGCTATATAAGTACCTGAAATAATAATAATAATTGTATTCTCTACCCAAAGTACACAAAGATCCGATCACGCCTCCCAGTAAACCAATAATTTTGGGCAATGGTTCTTTGACTGAAAATCTTAGTACATTGATAGACGATCATCTAAGACCATATGTCACAAGCCTACCCACCTATGTAAAGGACACAATCCTTTTACTTCAAATTATTGACGGACTTCAGGTTTCTCCCTCAGCTCTCTTAGTAGCCCTTGATATCAAAGCACTGTATAGTTCTGTACCACACTCTAAAGGTTTAGCATGTATCCAACATAATCTCTCTCAAAAAGCCTTGGACAATTGGTGCTTCAATGAATTTATTTTACAATCAGTTGAGTTCATCTTGCATCACAATATCTTTTCTTTTGATGGTTCCTATTTCCTCCAGGTACAGGGAGTAGCTATGGGCACTTGTTGTGCCCCTTCCTACACGAACCTGTACCTGGGGGAATGGGAACGGACCTTGACGAATACTACTGAGTTGGCTTCTTTTGGTAATGTAATTTCACTATAGTACAGATACATTGACGATGTGTTCATGATACGGGAGGGTTCCACCGCCCAACTAAAAGAATTCATGGAGAAAATCAGTGTTAACGATCTTAATTTAAAGTTTACCATGTTGTTTGACAGCAAAACAATTACATTTTTGGATGTTCAAATCTATAATAATCTTTACTGCTAGTGAACCGCAGGGAATACCATCTTACACCCCAATAGCTTTCACCCTAGCTCTCTGGTTAATTCAATCCCCTATGGTCAATACCTACGAATCAGACGCAACTGTTCTGATGAGCAGAGGAGCATTCAGTAACTTGGCTTGAACATTTCCACTGATGGGATTGAGATGGATCCACAGAAGGTTTTGGTGATCCTGCACTGGCCAGCTTCCAGTGATAAAAATGGAATTCAATGGTTTGTGGGATTTGCTAATTTTTACCGCATGTTCAGTCAGAACTTCTCAGATATCATCACTCCCATCACACAACTCACCAAGCAAGGTATTCGTTTCCGTTGGACTTCTGAGGCACAAGCTGCTTTTGAGACTTTAAAGAAGCTACTTACTGCTGCTCTTGTTCTGAGTCATCCAGATTACACTTTACCTTATATCCTAGAAGTGGATGTATCGGAAAGCGCAGTTGGGGCAGTCCTGTCTCAACGTCCAGGCCTCAAGGACTTGATACAGTTGCAAGAAAAAGTATGTGAACCCCTTGGGATTACGTGGAGTTTTGCATGAATTGGGCATAAAATGTGCTCTGAACGTCATCTAAGTCACAACAATAGAAGAACACAGTCTGCTGAACATAATACTACACAAACATTAGATGTTTCCATGGTTTAATTGCATATAACATGTAAACATTCACAGTGCAGGGAGGAAAAAGTATGTGAGGCCCTAGCTTAATGACTTCTCCAGAGCTAATTGGAGCCAGGAGTGAGCAAACCTTGACTCCAATAAGTGTGATGATATTGGATGTGTTGCTGACAGCTGTCCTGCCCTTAAAAAACACACACCTGTTTTGGGTTTACTGGTTTCAAGAAGCACTGTCTGATGTGAACCATGCCTCGCAGAAAAGAGCTCTCAGAAGACCTACAATCAAGAATTGTTGACTTGCATGTAGCTGGAAAGGGTTACAAAAGTATCTCCAAAAGCTTTGATGTTTATGTGTCCATGGCAAGACAGACTGTCTACAAATGGAGAAAGTTTAGCACTGTTGCTACTCTCCCTAGGCGTGGTCGTCCTGTAAAAATGACTGCAAAAGCACAACGCAGAATGCTGCATGAGGTAAAGAAGAATCCCAGAGTGTCAGCTAAAGACCTACAGAAATCTCTGGCACATGCTAACATTTTTGTTGACACATCTACAATAAGGAAAACATTAAACAAGAATGGAGTACATGGGAGGACACCATGGAGGAAGCCATTGCTGTCCAAAAAGAATATTGCAGCACATTTGAAGTTTGCAAAAGAGCACCTGGATGTTCCACAGCACTACTGGCAAAATATTGATTGAGTTGTTTGGGAAGAATACACAACACTATGTGTGGAGAAAAAAAAGGCACAGCACACCAACATCAAAACCTCATCCCCACTGTAAAACATGGAGGAGGGAGCATCATGGTTTGGGGCTGCTTTGCTGCCTCAGGGCCTGGACGGATTGTTGTCATTGATGGGTAAATGAATTCCAGAGTTTATCAAGACATTTTGCAGGAAAACGTATGACCATCTGTCTGCCAACTGAAGCTCCACAGAGGATGGGTGATGCAACAGGACAATGACCCAAAGCATACAAGTAATTCAACAAAACAATGGCTGCAACAGCACAGAATACGCCTTTTGCATTGGCCCAGTCAGAGTCCTGACCTCAACCCGATTGAAATGCTGTGGCATGACCTTAAGACAGCGATTCACACCAGACATCCCAAGAATATTGCTACACTGAAACAGTTTTGTGAAGAGGAGTGGTCCAAAATTACTCCAGATCATTGTGCAGGTCTGATCTGCAACTACAGGAAATGTTTGGTTGAGGTTAGAGATGAGCGAATTTCTCAAAAATTCGATTCGGCTGATTCGGCGAATTCCAGTGTGAAATTCGATTCGATGCGAATTTCTTCGCTACGAAGATGACTTATAAAAAGGGTTTCTAGGCTTCAGAGAGCCTTTAAATTAGTGCAGAACACTGTACCTTTAATTTAAATGCCCTTGGAGATGAGGAAAGAGAAGGAGAAGGAGAAGGATGAGAAGAAGGAGAAGGATGAGAAGAAGGAGAAGGAGAAGGATGAGAAGAAGGAGAAGGAGAAGGATGAGAAGAAGGAGAAGGATGAGAAGAAGGAGAAGGAGAAGGATGAGAAGGAGAAGGATGAGGAGAAGAAGGATGAGACGAAGGAGAAGGAGAAGGATGAGAAGAAGGAGAAGGATGAGAAGAAAGAGAAGGATGAGAAGGAGAAAGATGAGAAGAAGGAGAAGGATGAGAAGAAGGAGAAGGATGAGAAGAAGGATGAGAAGAAGGAGAAGGATGAGAAGAAGGAGAAGGATGAGAAGAAGGAGAAGGATGAGAAGAAGGATGAGAAGAAGGAGAAGGATGAGAAGAAGGAGAAGGAGAAGGATGAGAAGAAGGAGAAGGATGAGAAGAAGGAGAAGGATGAGAAGAAGGAGAAGGAGAAGGATGAGAAGAAGGAGAAGGAGAAGGATGAGAAGAAGGAGAAGGATGAGAAGAAGGATGAGAAGAAGGATGAGAAGAAGGAGAAGGATGAGAAGAAGGATGAGAAGAAGGAGAAGGATGAGAAGAAGGAGAAGGATGAGAAGGAGAAGGATGAGAAGACGGAGAAGGAGAAGGAGAAGCAGAAGGAGAAGGATGAGAAGAAGGAAAAGGAGAAGGATGAGAAGATGGAGAAGGAGAAGGATGAGAAGGAGAAGGAGAAGGATGAGAAGAAGGAGAAGGAGAAGGATGAGAAGAAGGAGAAGGAGAAGGATGAGAAGAAGGAGAAGGATGAGAAGAAGGATGAGAAGAAGGAGAAGGATGAGAAGAAGGAGAAGGATGAGAAGAAGAAGGAGAAGGATGAGAAGAAGGAGAAGGATGAGAAGAAGGAGAAGGATGAGAAGAAGGAGAAGGAGAAGGATGAGAAGAAGGAGAAGGATGAGAAGAAGGAGAAGGATGAGAAGAAGGAGAAGGAGAAGGATGAGAAGAAGGAGAAGGAGAAGGATGAGAAGAAGGAGAAGGAGAAGGATGAGGAGAAGGAGAAGGATGAGAAGAAGGAGAAGGATGAGAAGAAGGAGAAGGAGAAGGATGAGAAGAAGGAGAAGGAGAAGGATGAGGAGAAGGAGAAGGATGAGAAGAAGGAGAAGGATGAGAAGAAGGAGAAGGAGAAGGATGAGAAGAAGGAGAAGGATGAGAAGAAGGAGAAGGAGAAGGATGAGAAGATGGAGAAGGAGAAGGATGAGAAGAAGGAGAAGGAGAAGGATGAGAAGAAGGAGAAGGAGAAGGATGAGAAGAAGGAGTAGGATGAGGAGAAGGAGAAGGATGAGAAGAAGGAGAAGGATGAGAAGAAGGAGAAGGATGAGAAGAAGGAGAAGGATGAGAAGAAGGAGAGGATGAGAAGAAGGAGAAGGAGAAGGATGAGAAGAAGGAGAAGGATGAGAAGAAGGAGAAGGATGAGAAGAAGGAGAAGGAGAAGGAGAAGCAGAAGAAGGATGAGAAGAAGGAAAAGGAGAAGGATGAGAAGATGGAGAAGGAGAAGGATGAGAAGAAGGAGAAGGATAAGGATGAGAAGAAGGAGAAGGAGAAGGATGAGAAGATGGAGAAGGAGAAGGATGAGAAGAAGGAGAAGGAGAAGGATGAGAAGAAGGAGAAGGAGAAGGATGAGAAGAAGGAGAAGGAGAAGGATGAGAAGAAGGAGAAGGATGAGAAGAAGGAGAAGGATGAGAAGAAGGATGAGAAGAAGGAGAAGGATGAGAAGAAGGAGAAGGAGAAGGATGAGAAGAAGGAGAAGGATGAGAAGAAGGAGAAGGATGAGAAGAAGGATGAGAAGAAGGATGAGAAGAAGGAGAAGGATGAGAAGAAGGACAGTTCTGTGACAGTTTCTGTCTATTTCTGACAGTTCTGGGACATTCACTCCATACAGCTGTTTCAACCGCTGTATGGAGGGAATGTCATGGAACTGTCAGAAATAGACTATTAATGACAGTTCTGGGACTGTTCTTCCATGCAGCGGTTGAAACATTGTATGTATTTGTTTCCATAAATGGATCCATTTATGGAAACAAATACATACAATGTTTCAACCGCTGTATGGAAGGACAGTCCCAGAACTGTCATTAATAGTCTATTTCTGACAGTTCTATGACATTCCCTCCATACAGCGGTTGAAACAGCTGTATAGAGTGAATGTCCCAGAACTGTCAGAAATAGACTATTTATGACAGTTCTGGGACTGTCCTTCCATACAGCGGTTGAAACATTGTATCTATTTTTTTCCATAAATGACATTCTGCAAATACACTTAGAGGAGCGCTGCAGATACACTTTTTGCCGGCTTGGAATTAATCTTATTTTCATCCTACTTCTTCTTCTTCATCCTCATCCTCATAAGAAGAAAAAGAAGAAGTAGGATGAAAATAAGAATAATTCCAAGCCGGCAAAAAGTGTATCTGCAGCGCTCCTCTAAGTGTATCTGCAGAATGTCATTTATGGAAAAAATAGATACAATGTTTCAACCGCTGTATGGAGTGAATGTCCCAGAACTGTCATAAATAGTCTATTTCTGACAGTTCTGGGACATTCACTCCATACAGCTGTTTCAACCGCTGTATGGAGGGAATGTCATAGAACTGTCAGAAATAGACTATTAATGACAGTTCTGGGACTGTCCTTCCATACAGCGGTTGAAACATTGTATCTATTTGTTTCCATAAATGGATCCATTTATGGAAACAAATAGATACAATATTTCAACCGCTGTATGGAAGGACAGTCCCAGAACTGTCATTAATAGTCTATTTCTGACAGTTCTATGACATTCCCTCCATACAGCGGTTGAAACAGCTGTATGGAGTGAATGTCCCAGAACTGTCAGAAATAGACTATTTATGACAGTTCTGGGACTGTCCTTCCATACAGCGGTTGAAACATTGTATCTATTTTTTTCCATAAATGACATTCTGCAAATACACTTAGAGGAGCGCTGCAGATACACTTTTTGCCGGCTTGGAATTAATCTTATTTTCATCCTACTTCTTCTTCTTCATCCTCATCCTCATAAGAAGAAAAAGAAGAAGTAGGATGAAAATAAGAATAATTCCAAGCCGGCAAAAAGTGTATCTGCAGCGCTCCTCTAAGTGTATCTGCAGAATGTCATTTATGGAAAAAAATAGATACAATGTTTCAACCGCTGTATGGAGTGAATGTCCCAGAACTGTCATAAATAGTCTATTTCTGACAGTTCTGGGACATTCACTCCATACAGCTGTTTCAACCGCTGTATGGAGGGAATGTCATAGAACTGTCAGAAATAGACTATTAATGACAGTTCTGGGACTGTCCTTCCATACAGCGGTTGAAACATTGTATCTATTTGTTTCCATAAATGGATCCATTTATGGAAACAAATAGATACAATGTTTCAACCGCTGTATGGAAGGACAGTCCCAGAACTGTCATTAATAGTCTATTTCTGACAGTTCTATGACATTCCCTCCATACAGCGGTTGAAACAGCTGTATGGAGTGAATGTCCCAGAACTGTCAGAAATAGACTATTTATGACAGTTCTGGGACTGTCCTTCCATACAGCGGTTGAAACATTGTATCTATTTTTTTCCATAAATGACATTCTGCAAATACACTTAGAGGAGCGCTGCAGATACACTTTTTGCCGGCTTGGAATTAATCTTATTTTCATCCTACTTCTTCTTCTTCATCCTCATCCTCATAAGAAGAAAAAGAAGAAGTAGGATGAAAATAAGAATAATTCCAAGCCGGCAAAAAGTGTATCTGCAGCGCTCCTCTAAGTGTATCTGCAGAATGTCATTTATGGAAAAAAATAGATACAATGTTTCAACCGCTGTATGGAGTGAATGTCCCAGAACTGTCATAAATATTCTATTTCTGACAGTTCTGGGACATTCACTCCATACAGCTGTTTCAACCGCTGTATGGAGGGAATGTCATAGAACTGTCAGAAATAGACTATTAATGACAGTTCTGGGACTGTCCTTCCATACAGCGGTTGAAACATTGTATCTATTTGTTTCCATAAATGGATCCATTTATGGAAACAAATAGATACAATGTTTCAACCGCTGTATGGAAGGACAGTCCCAGAACTGTCATTAATAGTCTATTTCTGACAGTTCTATGACATTCCCTCCATACAGCGGTTGAAACAGCTGTATGGAGTGAATGTCCCAGAACTGTCAGAAATAGACTATTTATGACAGTTCTGGGACTGTCCTTCCATACAGCGGTTGAAACATTGTATCTATTTTTTTCCATAAATGACATTCTGCAAATACACTTAGAGGAGCGCTGCAGATACACTTTTTGCCGGCTTGTAATTAATCTTATTTTCATCCTACTTCTTCTTCTTCATCCTCATCCTCATAAGAAGAAAAAGAAGAAGTAGGATGAAAATAAGAATAATTCCAAGCCGGCAAAAAGTGTATCTGCAGCGCTCCTCTAAGTGTATCTGCAGAATGTCATTTATGGAAAAAAATAGATACAATGTTTCAACCGCTGTATGGAGTGAATGTCCCAGAACTGTCATAAATAGTCTATTTCTGACAGTTCTGGGACATTCACTCCATACAGCTGTTTCAACCGCTGTATGGAGGGAATGTCATAGAACTGTCAGAAATAGACTATTAATGACAGTTCTGGGACTGTCCTTCCATACAGCGGTTGAAACATTGTATCTATTTGTTTCCATAAATGGATCCATTTATGGAAACAAATAGATACAATATTTCAACCGCTGTATGGAAGGACAGTCCCAGAACTGTCATTAATAGTCTATTTCTGACAGTTCTATGACATTCCCTCCATACAGCGGTTGAAACAGCTGTATGGAGTGAATGTCCCAGAACTGTCAGAAATAGACTATTTATGACAGTTCTGGGACATTCCCTCCATACAGCGGTTTCCGGCAAAAAGTGTATGTGCAGAGTTCCTCTATTCTGCAGATACACTTAGAGGAGCTCTGCAGATACACTTAGAGGAGCTCTGCACATACACTTTTTGCCGGCTTGGAATTATTCTTATTTTCATCCTACTTCTTCTTCTTCTTCTTCTTCATCCTCATCCTCTTCTTCTTCTTCTGAGGATGAGGATGAAGAAGAAGAAGAAGAAGAAGAAGTAGGATGAAAATAAGATTAATTCCAAGCCGGCAAAAAGTGTATGTGCAGAGCTCCTCTAAGTGTATCTGCAGAGCTCCTCTAAGTGTATCTGCAGAATAGAGGAACTCTGCACATACACTTTTTGCCGGCTTGCAATTATTCTTATTTTCATCCTACTTCTTCTTCTTCTTCTTCTTCTTCATCCTCTTCTTCTTCTTCTGAGGATGAGGATAAAGAAGAAGAAGAAGAAGAAGAAGTAGGATGAAAATAAGATTAATTCCAAACAGGCAAAAAGTGTATGTGCAGAGCTCCTCTAAGTGTATCTGCAGAATAGAGGAACTCTGCACATACACTTTTTGCCGGCTTGGAATTATTCTTATTTTCATCCTACTGCTTCTTTTTCTTCTTCATCCTCATCCTCAGAAGAAGAGGATGAGGATGAGGATGAAGAAGAAGAAGAAGAAGAAGAAGAAGAAGAAGTAGGATGAAAAGAAGAATAATTCCAAGCCGGCAAAAAGTGTATGTGCAGAGTTCCTCTATTTCTGACAGTTCTCTCACAGCTTCTTCACATGTACAGCGGTTGAAACATCTGTATCCTAAATGGAAACTAATAGATACAAATTGTATCTATTAGTTTCCATTTAGGATACAGATGTTTCAACCGCTGTACATGTGAAGAAGCTGTGAGAGAACTGTCAGAAATAGAGGAACTCTGCACATACACTTTTTGCCGGCTTGGAATTATTCTTCTTTTCATCCTACTTCTTCTTCTTCTTCTTCATCCTCATCCTCATCCTCTTCTTCTGAGGATGAAGATGAAGAAGAAGAAGAAGTAGGATGAAAAGAAGAATAATTCCAAGCCGGCAAAAAGTGTATGTGCAGAGTTCCTCTATTTCTGACAGTTCTCTCACAGCTTCTTCACATGAACAGTGGTTGAAACATCTGTATCCTAAATGTAAACTAATAGATACAATGTTTCAACCGCTAAACATGTGTTCCTTCTGTCAGAGAACTGTCAGAAATAGCGGAGCTCACTGCAGGGACACTTTTGCCGGCTGATCGGGAAATGTTCGATTCGCGCACCCGAAGTAGGCAAAATTTCGGTTTCGCCGCGAATCGAATATTTCCTGAAATTCGACTCGAATTCCGGTTCGCCTGGTTCGATTCGCTCATCTCTAGTTGAGGTTATTGCTGCCAAAGGAGGGTCAACCAGTTATTAAGTCCAAAAGTTCACATACTTTTTCCTCCCTGCACTGTGAATGTTTACATGTTATGTGCAATTAAACCATGGCAACATCTAATGTTTGTGTAGTATTATGTTCAGCAGACTGTGTTCTTCTATTGTTGTGACTTTGATGACGTTCAGAGCACATTTTATGCCCAATTCATGCAAAACTCCACGTAATCCCAAGGGGTTCACATACTTTTTCTTGCAACTGTACATCCAGTCACATTCTTTTCATGGAAAGTTTCCTCGGTGGAAAGGAATTATGGTGTGGGCGATCGGGTGCTCCTTGCAATTAAAACAGCCCTGGAAGAATGGAGATATCTGTTGGAGGGAGACATCCACGTGATACACAGACCATAAAAACCTTGAATATTTGAAGACTGCAAAATGCCTCAAGGCATGCCAAGCTCGGTGGGCATTCTTTTTCTCAAGATTCACTTTCCACATCACCTACAGACCTGGGTCAAAGAATACTAAGCCTAATGCTCTATCACACATGTTTGAAGATCCTAAAGACATGCCAGTACCAGACACTATGTTGCTAGCATGGAGCTTTCTACTGTTACAAACTGACCTCTTGTCATAGTTGCAGCAAGCTTCTGCGAGATCACCCAGCTCTTCAAGGGTCACCTCAAAGGGGAAAGACTGACCATTAAGGAAAGGTGAGCACATTTTTGTGCCTGAAAATGTTCGGGTAGTTGTCCTGGGGTTCTGCCATGATCACCCTCTGGCAGATCACTTGAGGATTCACAAGACTGTTGAATTGGTGTAACGCACATTCTGGTGTCCTGATCTGGAAAAGGATTGCAAGGCCTATGTAAATGCATGTACTATCTACATCTGTACTATCTATATCTGGAGTAAGAGTACCTGAAATAGAGCCAGGGATTGCTTAGACATTTTTCTGTACCTGATAGACCATGGAAAATGATCTCTATGGACTTTATAGTAGAGCTTCCACCATCTGAAGGCTGTACCGCTATATTTGTGGTAGCAGAATGGCGATCAAAAATGGCTCATTTCTTACCCCTGAAAAATATGCCATCTGCTAATGAGACCACTCGGATCTTTGTTAAGGAAATTGTCAGGCTCCATCCGGCACGTTTCGTCCGAAGGGACGTCATTACAGGGGTAACGGGGTG
Organism: Staurois parvus; assembly: GCF_062004578.1. NCBI lineage: Eukaryota > Metazoa > Chordata > Amphibia > Anura > Ranidae > Staurois > Staurois parvus. The sequence goes on from NW_028318014.1 coordinate 4,788,660, forward strand.
CTGGAGTCATATAATTTCATGCTATTTGTCATTTATGGCAGGGCTTAAAATTTCAAGTCCTGAGCTACTAGAAGGTTGTAAGAATTAATCGCCACCAGTTGCCCCACCCAACTACTACCCTGCCACACCCCTAAACACTCCCTCGTAAATTCTCTCTTTAAATGACACTGTTAAAAGTTTTATGCAGAATACAGTTACAGAAGTAAATATATACCCTCCTCCCCCCCCCCCCCCCCACATCCCATAGCCATGTCCTCTACCCCCTTTTAAAAAAAAAAGAAAGGGGGGTGAGAGAGAGAAGGGGGTGAGAGAAAAAGATGGGGGGAGGAGGACAAAAAAGCGGGGTGATTGGTATTTCTGCTACTCACAATTATGGCACCATCCCCCCATAATCTGAGGTTATAATGAGCACACAGCCCCCCTCTTAGAACACATGGTCTCCATTATGGTACAATGCACCCCCCCCCCCAGAACACACACAGGGCCCCCTACTACATAAAGTGAATACAGAGCCCCCACCACCACCACATACACACACATACACACACATACATACATACAAACAGACACACACATACATACATATAGACACACAGACACATACATACAAACATACACACACACACATACAGACATACACACGTCTGCCCTCTGGCTCTCTCAGCCTGTCACACTCAGTTTCTAAGCACTACTGTCACAGACATTTCTCCCCCTTCCTCCCACTGTTACATGCTGAGTTCTCACCGTTCTGTGGATTCTCCTCCTCCTTGGGCTCTGTCAGTCACTCTCTCCTCTCACCGGACCGGACTAGGAACACACTTTCACAATCCACCCTGCGGCCTCTCCCCATCCTTCCAGGAGCCTGTCATACAACCTCTTAAGGACTCTGGGCCCTTGGGTAGTATGTGAGTGCTTAATACCTGGAAGCTTATTCCACCTCTGGTGCCGGCACCCCGCTCCATATCCATCGGCTGTTTATGGATCTGGCCCTCGCCCCCATGTTATTTCCACTTTCAAAATGCGAGCAGGCGAGTGGAAATTTCAAGGCCTGATTTATGGTATATTTTATTATGCATGGGTATGAATTATATGATGCACATGTATGAATAATTTATGATTTCAGTCATTTGTGATACAGCAGCGCAACACAAATTGTTTAAATAACTTGTTTATATCAGGTGTGATGATACAGTGAGTGCAGCTGTTGGTTATTTTTTGGTAATTTACTTTTAAGATTGTGTAGCATAATTTATTTTGTTAATGACAATGTACTGCAAAATTTCAGTTTTATACCATCACTTGCAGTTTACAACATTTAGTGCTGCTGACTCCTGCTCTTTTTGTGATGCTTCCCTAAAAGGAAGCATGAACAGTGGACAGTGTAGTTTGGAGCCAGTCTGTTACCTTGGAGAAGGGGGGGGAGCAGGGGAGTGCCTTGCCACCCCAGGCTATTGGGCTGTGTGTTTCCATTAATGCAGTTAGCATAAGGAGACACAGCTATAACCCTTGGATGCAAGGGTGGCTTCATAGGACGCTGCAAGAGAAAGAAACCATCGCCTAAAACATTCTTGGTAAGGCCTGGTTTACATTAGTGAGATGTAATTTTGATCCCATTTCCAGTGCAATTTGGTAGTGCAACTGCAGTGTGACTTGGTGCATTTTTATGTGTGGTTTTTTTTTATGCGTTTACTATTGCAAGCCATTCTTGCTACCTGTAGCAGGAGTGTAATTGGTTGTTAAGGAGCTGGCACCCCCTGGCATCCTAACAACCAGTAACTCATCCTTGCTGTCCTGTTTCTGTCTCCTTCTGAATTATACCAGGCCACATGTTGATGAGAACAAGGGCCTCTTGGGTCAAGGTTGTGAGGGAGCGGTGGGTTACTTATCGGAATCTGAAAGCCACTCTAACAAGAGGCCACCAGATCCACCCTTCCCAAATGAGTAGGAGGTACCCCTTCTCATTCACCAAAAAATGTCAAAGTAAATAAAAACACAGCTTTTAACAAATCCTTTATTAGAGAAAAAAATGTTCCCCGATGCACATCATTTGCCAATCACGTTGTCCAGCAATGTAGGTCCATGTACTGTAAATCATGACGATTACCGCCTGTTGACCCACACAAAAAAACAACGCCACGACCGCTCCATCCCTTGGCTCCCACCCAATGAGCCACTTCCCCCGTTAAGTAAACAAAAGCTTGGGGTCACCCAGTGATGTTGCTGAGTGACCCTGCCTCTTTGTTTACTTAGCGAAGAATGGGGGAGCGGCTCTGTCATTAGGCGGGAGCCAAGCGACGGCGGGTGACCTCCTCCTTAACAACTGGCTTCCTAACAATCAATGACTCGGCAGCAGGGATGAGTCACTGGTTATTAGAAACACTTGCGGTGTCAGCTCCTAACAACCAACACAGGCAGGCAGGCAAAAAGGCACCAGAAAATACATGCAAATGTGATTTTGGTGGTACTCAAAGTCTAGGAGGAGCAAAATCTCACTGCATCACACCAAAGAAGCAAAGACACCTTCCCCAATGTCGCATCGCAGTAGCGTTGCAATATTGTGAATGGGCACCATTGAAAACAATGTGATTTACATTGTCATGAGATTCTGTGTGACTCATCTGAAATTGCGTGTGAACGGGACCTTAGTGAATTAATCAGCTACTGCAGAACATAAAAAAACTGAGGGCTTAATATCACTTTAAGGGAAAGCATTTTTTTTTTCAAAAGGCAACAAAATAATAGGCTGTCTAAAATCATTTCAGTGGGAAAGAAATAATCACATGCTCTACACAAGGTGCTCACTGGATGCTTGCAGAATGAATCCTGCCTCATTTATCAAAGTGTCTCACACAAGAAGTGTCACATAGCAAACAGATGAATATTAAATAAGCTAGCTAATATCAGTGATGAAATGCAGGAACCACAAGGAGTTTTAAAAATAAACTCTTATGAAGACAATGTATTGAGCCAGCATTTTGAAGCTCATAATAATGTGCTCATTTACACCATGAGGTTCCATGCTGCACTTTAAAAAAAAAAAAAGGTTTGGGGACAAGGATCCTTCCCCCTGCTTCTCATGGGTACAGCAGTCTATTAAAATGAACGGGCTGCTGTACCTGTGGCATGCAAATGCACAAGCACCTGTGAACCTAGCCTTAAGCCTTAATGGGTCAAATTCCAAAAGACTTTTCTTTCAAAAATCTTTTTTAAGAATTTTCATTCGAATTTCACACCATTAGTGGGTCACAGAAACGGACGATTTTCATGTGATCATGGAATCTGAGAGATCAGGCATGTTGAAAATGTTTTGAAAAATGAAAGAATTTCAAATCAATGATGGGAGAATCGTGCGGGAAATATAAACAAAAGAGAAATGAGCATGAACTGTGACCTGGAAAGAAAAGAAAATTCTTGGTCATGAAAATTCTTTTCTGTAGCAACATGAGGTAAAATTGAAGGCTTGGTTGATCAAATTTCGAAATCAATGGTGGCACTATTGGATTACAAAATGCACAAAAATTCCAATTTGAATTCCAAACGAGTTTGGAATTTGATCCATGTATGGCCTGCATTAGGCCTCCTTCACACAGGAGACTGCAACTTTGCAAACAGCTACGGCTGCTCAGCCTGTACAAAGAAATGACAGGCAATCTACGTCCAGGGTCACTCTTCCTTCCCCTTAACCACAGGTAACCCCTGGGTGTGCAGATACATGTGAGCAGTGGCAGCTCCTCTCAGCCTTTCATTGCTTGTGTGTAATTTGACAGTATAACACCAACTGTGACAGCTGCTTTGTGGAGACATATCATAGGAGTAAATAGACCCCCCCCCCCCATCATCAAAAAGATGATGGACACAAGATTTCTCAATCTCCTTCTCCAATGCCTCCTGGCACTTGCTCATTACCAAGTGCTTCCATGTTTGTTCACAAACTAAAGTAGACAGGTAAACATGAGAGGCATGTTTACCAACTTTCCTGCTTATCATCCTGAACATAAAAGACAGCAATGAGAACGGCATGAAGCCAGGACACCAGTTTCATTGTCAGTAAAGGCTGGGAGGGAGATCAACACAGCAGGAGAGCAAACAAAGGAAATCAGATGGTGGGCAGTGGTGGAAGAGGCAGTAGATAGCACACAGAGGGAGGAGGACACAGTGATGGGGGGTGGCAGTAACATGTGTTTATGAAATGCCTGCAATCAGTGGCTTTTCAGCCGCTGATCTCACCTATTCATGTATTCATGAGACCATTTTGCTAGAAGTTCATAGTTGCTGCCATAATCATAACAACCATAATCATAGCATAAGGAAATGCAGAGGATGGAAGAATTACTGGGCCACCAAGCTGCAAGTAGTTCTGTTCTGATGTTACCCTTACGTCTGTGACTGTGAAAGGGTAAAGCCTGCAAATACCATAACTACACTTTAAACTATTGTATAGGCAGTTTTTTTTCTTAAAGTACCAAAAATATTACACTTACAGCTCTGTGCAATGGTATTGTACAAAGCCACCCGAACCTCCTCTTTGGAGGTCCTCTACCCGTGCTCTAGGCTCCTCCTCTTCTGTATTTGTCCCATAGAAAGGGGCTTGTTATGGGGGCAGATCTGTGGGCCCGCTCCCGAGCTGGGCTGTGTGTGTCCATAGACACACACTGGATCAGCACCACCACCCCCCAATCCCCCACTTCACAGGATTAACTGATAGTAGCAGGAGCTAGTTGCTCCTGCTGCTCTCAGTGAAGCTTGTGAGGGAAGGAAGGGCAGAGAAGAACTGAAGCCAGGCACAATGCTGGATCGATACAGGACTCACAGGTAAGTGTTTACAGGGGAAACCTGGGTACACTCCTATTGTAATTGTTTTTTTACCTTAACACAGAGAATGCATTTAAAAAAAAAAACTTTTGCCTATACAACTACTTTAAAATTGCAAGTAAAAGCACATAAATTACATGCAGTAATGTGCAAGAAATTGTCCAACAGCTAAAAATCTAGCATCTAGCAATATCTGCCAAAGAGATCAAAATCAGCTGATTTTTAGTTCGGTCTTCCAGCTGTAAAATATCATTCAAAGTTGATAATAGACCAGGGGTGGGCAACTGTGGCCCTCCAGCTGTTGTAGAGCTACAAGTCCCATGAGGCATTGCAAAACTGACAGTTACAAGCATGACTCCCAAAGGCAGAGGCATGAAGGGACTTGTAGTTCACCAACAGCTGGAGTGCCACAGTTGCCCACCCCTGTAATAGACAATACAGGTGTACCTCGGTTTACAAATTTAATGCGTTCTCTGGGACGTTTATTATTGCGAAAAATTTGTAAACTGAAACACGGTTTCCTATAATAATGCACTGAAAACCAATTAATCCGTTCTGGAGGTCAGAAAAAAGTAAAAAAAAAGTCTTTTATCTGTTCAAAATTCTTTATAAAGTGCACTTTAAAGGCATAAATACTGTACAGGAACATAATTACAAATTAATTTGTAAATACATTGAAATCCAATTAATCCATTCCAGAGGTCAGAGAAAAAGTTTAAAAAAGTCTTATCTGTTCAAAACTCTTTATAAAGTGCACTTTAAAGGCATAAATACTGTACAGGAACATGATTTAAAAAAAAAAATTGTAAATGCAATGAAAACCAATTAATCCTTTCCGGTGGTCAGAAAAAAAGTAAAAAAAGGCTTATCTGTTCAAAACTCTTTATAAAGTGCACTTTAATGGCACAGGGCCCGTGCTATAAACCTCCCAGGCACAATGCATCCTGGGGAAACTTACTTCGTATTGCGAAACAAATGTGTAAACCGAAGCATTATTTTCAATGGATTTTCATTCATAAACCGAAAATTACGTTAACCGAGGCGTTCGTAAACTGATGTACGCCTGTATTTAACCATTTCAATACCCCTTCCTGCCCAGGCCGATTTTCTTACAGTTTGAATGACAATTGCACAGTCATGCAACGCTGTAGCCAAACTAAATTTTTATAATTTTGTTCACACAACTAGAGCTTTCTTTTGGTGGTATTTAATCACTGCTGGGTTTTTATTTTTTGCTAAGTTAATGAAAAAAGGCAGAAAAATTTGAAAGAAAACATGTTTTTCATTGTTTCTGTTATAAAATTTTGCAAATAAAAAAATTGCCCTTCATAAATTTAGGCCAAGATGTATTCTGCTACATTTCTTTGGTGAAAATAACCCAAATCAATATTTATTATTTTGTCTGTAGGAAAGTTATAGAATCCACAAACTATGGTGTATATATATATATATGAAAATCGATCAATCCTGAAATACTGAAAGCCAATCTAATTTCTTGAGGCCCAAAAATGTCAGGACAGTACAGATATCCCCCAAATGACCCCTTTTTGCAAAGTAGACAGTTCAAGTTATTTAGTAAGAAGCATGGCAAGTTTTTTGAAGTAGTAATTTTTTGTCATAAGTTTTTGGTAAATGAAGAAAAAAAATGTTTACAATTTGTTTTTTTTACATATTGTCACCAGTGCAGTACAGCATCATCATATAACTGATGTGGCAGTGATCAGAGACACTGACTGGTGACAGTACAAAAAAAAATGAACACAGGTCTGCAAAAAAAATTTTTTTCAAGAGCTGTTTTGGTTATTCCACATAATCTTTATGTTTTTTGGTGCGCTGAATCCGAAAATGACCTCCATTTTGTCATAGGACATCACGTTTCCTGACAATTTAGGTAACTATGTTAAATAAGGCAATACCTCAAAATAAATGGAAATAGACTTATAAAATTAAAGTTTTATTACAATTTTTTCATGAAAATCCTTTTTTGAACTGAAATGAGCTCACCTATACACACTAAACTCCATTCTTCTTCCCTGTGAGGCTCCTCTTGGTGCATTTACGCTTGTGAGTAGCATCTGGAATGTCTCTCTGAAGCAACCAACAGTAGTCTGCCATCATTGTTATGCTCCATTTTCCCTGGTATCTCCTTTCCATCACTTTAATGTCTTGGTGGAATCCTTCACCTTGTTCCTCACTCACAGCTCCCAAATTTTCAGGAAAGTAGTCAAGGTGGGACTGGAGGAAATGCACTTTCAAACTCATCAGGCAACCTAAAGCTTGAAATGCTTTCAGCATTTGTCCGACGATCTTTTTGTAGTGAGGATCTTTGTTATTGCCCAAAAATTTCTGTATGACTTCTTTAAATGCAATCCACCCTTCTTTTTGAGGATCCGTCATGGTATTGACAAACTCTTGATCAACTATAAGCCTTCTAATGTCTGGTCTGACGAACACACCTTCCTTCAATTTTGCCTCCGACAGGCCTGGAAACTTGGTGACCAAGTATTTGAAGCATTCTCCATCTCTTGGAACTGATTCTACGAATTGCTTCATCAATCCCAATTTTATGTGGAGAGGTGGTAGAAGAACTTTATGGGAAGGTACCAAAGTTTCTCGGAGGACATTTTTTTCACCAACTGCTAGCACCCTTGGCTGCCAACTCTTCTTGGTCCAGTGACACAGAAAACAAGGGTATTTGGTATACCCAGCTTGTTGCCCGAGCAGCATGCACAAGACCTTCAAGTCCCCACACACTTGCCAAACATGGTCTTCATATTTAAGTTTATGAAGAACCAATTCCAAGTTCTCGTAGGTGTCCTTCAAGTGTACGGAATGACCTACAGGTATGGAAGCGAAAAAACCACCGTTGTGGAGTAAAACTGCTTTGAGACTTCTTTTTGAAGAATCTACAAAAAGACGCCATTGCTCTGAATCATATTGGATTTTAAATTGACCCATCAGACCTTCGACATCGATGCAATAAACCAACTTATCTTCCTGGGCAAAGTAAGGAACAAACTCCTTTTCACAATGTCTGAACCATGAAGATGACACTCCTGGCAACAATAAATTCCTGCTTTTCAGCCTTTATCCGAGTAACTCAGCGGCATCTTTGGGAAGATTCAAGTCTCTTACCAAATCATTCATCTCCTCCTGAGAAAACAATTTTGGTCTTGTATCATCTTCAAAGTCAGAACTTGATTCGTCATCTGGTTCAGGTATGACTTCACCTTCATGGGAGCTAGTTATCTTTTCCTAGGTAGCAGGGGGCTTAGGTACTGGTATATCTGTGCCATGGGGGATGGGACGAATTTCTGAGAGAAGACTGGGGTATGAAATAGAATGTTTCCATTTGGAATTAAACCCTTTCTCATCGCATGAACAAAAGTAACAGTCGTCACTATGGTTCTTTTGCTCTCGCCATACCATAGGAATCCCATAACGGAGATTTTTTTTTACCCTTGAACCAGTTTCGGAGGTCCTCAACACACCATTTGCACACTTTATGAGGCGCCCAAACTTAATCTTGATCTCCAATTTTTAGTCCAAAGTATGCAAAGTATACTTTTTTCACAAAGTCTGTAATATTTTGCTGTTGCTTCAACACTATATTTACCACAGATGAAACAGAAACTGTCTGGCGAATCAATACACTTTCGCAGAGCCATAACATAACGGTTGAAGAATGACGAGCTAACATGAACTGCGATGAAAAAGTGTGAACAGCCTAGAAGCAAGAACCAGATGATGATTCGTGCACAAGTGCGGACTGCAGGAGAGAGCAGCTTTGTGTCTGTCACAGTGCTGGCCACGCCCCCTGCACTGACCGGAGCTGCTGCTATCTGCCCTGTGTCTCCCTCCCACTGGATTCTTCAGGAAAGATTAACCCCTTCTACCATTAGAAGCACAGACTCAGGGCTGAGGCTTACACATACAGCATGCTGCTGAGTATCCTAGTAGTCAGATATGTCACTCAGAGCAGCACTTGTATTCACCCCCTTTGCAGGGGGGGGGGAGGGGCAGAGATTGTTTACCTGCAAATAACAACAAAGTGCCAGAAGAGAACTAGGGAAATGAGGAAATAGAATTTTTTTCCCTAAAACTTGCATAGCTTATGTATATATTGCTGACCATCAGATTTACAGTGCTATATTTTTTTTACATAACTCGGACAACCCCTTTAAGGTTTTTTTTGGCATTTTATATCTTAAATGCACTTATGTGAATTAATTAATAGTAATTTGGACTTTAAATTTGGTTAAAAACCCATAATATAAAAAAATACCAAAAATTTAAAAAATTTGATAAATTTGAAGACAATTTTGCATTTTGTGGCAAATCATGACGTCTAGGAGTTTTTTCAATATTTTATTTCTTTTCAGCACACCAAAATACATGGAAATTAGATGAAAATAATCAAAAAGCTTTTTAGTCGCAGACCTGTGTAATTTTTTTTCAATTTTTTTTTTATTTATTTTTTTCCCATAACACACTGTGACCAGAATAGTATGATGTTACCATAGTAACATTGTAGTACTCTGGAGAAGTGATCAGAATCTTTTTTATTATGATTGCCTATAGCAAAGAATTGCTAAAGCCGTCATTGCCATAAGCAAGCATTTAACTGAATGAAATCGATTCATTTAGGTTTATTTGGCCACAGCTAATCACATGACAGATGGGCTGTGATTGGCCCAGTCTGTACATGTGATCACTGTGACCAATCACAGCTAGTGACACAATTGTATACAATGGATAGCATGAAAGGAAGCCATCCATTGTTTACAATTGTCATGTGGCCTGCTGTGATTGGTCACAGCAGGTCACATGGTACTAGCAACAGGCCGGTACACAGATCTGTCATTGGCTGTGTCCAAGGAACACAGCCGTTAACAGATTTCGCCAAAGCGCAGTCTCACCGGCGCGAGGCGCGACCTGGGAAGGGCGTCATATGACGCTCACGCGGATCAACGAGAGTCCCGCTCAGCCGTCATTTTGCTATTGCCCGGGTGGGAACAGGTTAAACATCCTAAAGCCTCGCACGCACGATGAGAATATCAGATGAATGATTGTCCGTTTTTCTTTGCATACTAGTCTTCATATCGAAAATGAAGAGGTTACTCAACTTACGAAAATTCTCGTACGACAGAATATAATTTTGGAAGGAAATGATGTGATGTAATGTATTTTTTAAAAAAATACTAGTGTGCATGGAGTCTATGACCCCTTTTACACAGGGTAGTCTCCATTAAGATCAGCAGGGGATTGGTCCTCTGATCCCCTGCTGATTGGAGCAGATGACAGGTCTGTGTCCACTCAGTTTATGCAGAGAGAACAAATACAAAACCAGCTCTGCTCTGTGGGTGGCTGAATGTAAACAGACTCTGCTGTTCATTTACACCCGACTGCCCCCCAATCCACCTAGACGGGGGGGGTGGATCCTCATTTTTTTCAATCAGATTGGATGTAGGCAAGTGTAAATGGAAACAAGTCCGTTTACACCAGCTGGTCCATTGGGGGGAATGGAGGGTCTGGATCTAATCCACCTGAAAAATTGACAGATGGACCTGATCAGACCCTTCATGTGGGAAGGGCCTAAGACACAAGATTTACATAGTGCTACTAGTGTGCACAGCACTTTACAGAATAACTGGAGACAGTACTGTTACACTGCAATTCATGTCAAGAGGGTTAGAAGGGCCCTGCTCATGAGAGTTTACAAACTAGAGGTAGGGGCAAGTAATATAAGAGGTAGGAACTGTAAAAATAAAAGTACAGTTTTTAGGTGGAGGTGGGAAAAACTTCCCTAAAGAGATGAGGCTTATCTAAAGTCAGGCAGAGCAGATGATAACCAGACAGATTGAGGTAGGGCGTTACAGGAGGAAGAGAGATGCTCCAGAGAAATTCTGGACATGAACATGGGAGGAGGTGACAAGGGCTAGACAGCAAGAAGTCTTGGGAGGAGTGAAATGGATGTTTTTTAAAAATCCAGGACATAATGCATTTTAGTGCATTCATGCATGGTAAGCAGACATATTGAATAGTAAAAGCACACAAACACAAGTATCATGCAGTTTTGTTCATTTTTAGTCCATCTACAACACAGAGTATCTCTGTTCTGACAGCTTTATCCTGACTTTTCATAATTAATGAACTAAATGCACAAAAACATGCACAAAGGCATGTACAAAATGCACACAAAAGTGTATGAATGCAAGTGTGAGATGGGGAAACAGCTCTCATTGTTTGAACACTGTTTATGTGGAAGTAAATTAATGTTTTGACTGACATTCTGCAGTGTAGCCACAAGATGTCACTGTTTTTCTAACACAGCCTCAGACTGCATAGATATTTGTATATTCATGAAAAGATGGGGTTTTGCACTCTGAGTTAAAGTTTAGTGAACAGGAAGAGGAGACAGCAGCCATGTTTTGGGACGATGCTGAATGAAGGGGCCGTGTGAGCTGAGAATCCAATGACATCCAGGTGTGTGCGTCCCTCAGTAACCAGAGATTGCTGCCAGGAAGCTGATGAGATTGCTGCCAGGAAGCTGATGAGATTGCTGCCAGGAATGCTGATGAGATTGCTGCCAGGAAGGCTGATGAGAGCAGAGGAACTTAGCAACATATACGGCAAGACCGCATGCTTGTTGGAGAGACATTTGTTCTGTTCAGAGTCACCAGCGGATGCAAAGCAGACCCGGGTCGGTAAGATCGTGCACGCACCTCATTTCAGTGTTGGCGCCTATAGACTGAGTCCAGGTCTATAGTTAGTTAGTTAGGGTCTCTGTTTGTGTCAGGCCACAAGTGTTGTTACTGATTATTGGAAGGATTCCACAACTTAAAGTGACATTTCACATTGGAGAGCTGATAAAATCCTACAAACTCAAGCCAGACTGGCGTTTTGCTCAGAAGGAATACTCAGGCATGTGCTACAGGACCAGTTATGGGAGAGGGAATACTGTAGATTTGTGTAAGATTGTAAGCTGTTGTGCTGCACCGCAGGCTAGGCCATACCGTACACCCATACACTGATTCCTGCTCTTTTAGGGTAATAACAGGTAAGATGTGGCAGCTTAGTTGTGCCCGCCAGTAGGTAAATTACTACACCTTCTACCTTCATCTATCAGAAGGCGCCATGCTGTGCAGCACAAGGGTCTCAGCCTCTGGGCTGGGTGTATGTAAATTTATTGTATGTTTCCAGCATTTGTGGTTGTGTTTATTTGCCACATCTAAGTAAAATTCTGTTGTGGCAAAAGCTGGTGTTGGGGTTGCTTTCCTCGTATGTGACTTCACTGTATCCTGGGGAGCCCACCCTGGTACATGGCTTACACAAGTAGTAAACATGGATAAAAAAGTGCATATTGCAGGAGTGTGAAAGAGACTTGGTCTTGCAGAAAGACTAACAATACATCTTGCTCACATGCTGTGACAAAAAAAACAAAACAAGTGTCAACTGAAGTGACACTCATGGTAATTTCATCATGGTACAATGTGACAAATCCAATCCTACTTTACACACCAGCATGTGTATTCCATTTACTGCAGCAGTCTGGGACAAGTTTCACTTGAAGGTTAACAAGCTTGTAGGTTAGAACTCGGAAAATTGAACTGCAATTGTACAGCTCTCTTGCTCAAAATGATTTGAATCATACACTGTCAGATTAGAAACACTTTTAGGCTAGGTTCACACCTTTGTGTTTCTGTTTTCATTCACTTTTAATGCATTCATTGGTGCACAGTATTGATGTGCATTTTAAATGCATCTTCATATCTCATGCATTTTCCATGTTGGCAAATAAAAAAAACTATTTAGAAATATTACCAAAGGCTGAAAACACATCTTATATGTGTTTAAATGACTTGAGGTATTTTAAAAATGCACTGCAGTGCAGCTCACGCATGTGAGCAGGCACTGTCTATAGCATTGTCTTTGATAACACATGTATTTTAACACATTTTGATGTGAATGGTACCTTATATCCTTATAGTGTTTGTGGCAGCTGGGAAATGGTCCAACAGCATGGAAAAACATATGTAGGGTCCTGTTCACACCTTTGCATTTTTACAAGTGTATTGGAATGTGCTAAATGCACGTGTCAATATTATAGGTGGAGCCCATGCAGCTTTGCTAAAGCACATTTTTAAGGTAGCTCAATTATTTCTGTCTATTTTCACATAATTTGAGGCCCAATAAAGTCAATGGTAGCACATGAAAGTGCATGTGTGATGCATTTTTCAGGTATTCTCAGTTTCTGCTAACCAGCCTAAGGCCTCGTTACCACATACAGAGACGTGTTTTTCTGCCCCTATCTCAGTAAGGGCACAAAGAAAACAATTGCTCTTTATGTGCCCTGTTCACCCCACATTAGTGTCATGTACGTATTTTTTTCTGAGCAGAAATATGCAACATTTTTCAACACAGAAAAAAAACTCACATGACACCAACATGTGATGTGAACAGGCCAAACATTTTTTTTTTCTTTGTGCCCTAGCAGAGACTTTTTTGTTGCATATTTCTGCACAGAAAGAAACTCACATGAAGTGTCATAACCTGCGTTATGGTGTGAACATAGAAAACAATTGTTTCTTTGTGTCCTTGCATATCCTACTGTACATTAAATAAAGAACATCTCGTACATGGTGTGAACAAAAATATTCTGTGCAAGTAATATATGCACATTTTTTTCATCTGTTTTTTTGCACATATGATATGAACAATGCCTAAAATAGTTTTTTATTGGCCAACATGAAAAACACATGACAAATGAAAACGCATTAAAAACATGCATCCACACATGTGCTTAGGAAAACACATTAAAAAAAATTATGAAAATGGAAAGTTGTGATGCGAGCATCCATTGATGGATTACAATTTGGTCAATATAGCAGGGACTGGATGAATTTCAATCCATTAACGGGCAGGGAGGTTGTACAAGTGTCAATCTACTAATCGACTTCTGTAGAACCACCCTCTTGGATTTTCCACCCTCGATCAGCATGATTTAACCAAACAATGGAAGGCTGGCAGTGTTTGTTGGAAGATCAATAAACATAAGTTTATCACCAAATTCAGCCAGGCTATCCACAGACACTAGATGAGCATTACCCTATCTCAGGATCATTACGGCCTGATTGCTCTATTCAAAACTAATTTGCTTTCAGTTTGCTATTATTTCCCTGAGATCAAGCTGGCTCCAGAGGTGTATATTCAAGGCATAATCAAGAATGCTAGTCTGAACATCTGAAACAAACATACAATATATGTCCATGTCACAGCAGGTCTTCAATCTGCCCTCTGTCTGTGGGAAGCCTGATACAAAAAGTAATAAAATATGATGCACAACGTTACCAAAACAGAAACAGCCTAATTATTGTCCATGGAAATATTCTCTTTTTTAATACTGTTCAGCTATACAATTTTTACAATGCTGTATTATGAGACAACATGTATCTTATTTTAAAATCAGCATTTAAAAAGCATCTACCTAATGTCAAAATTGGGTACATTTGTGTTCTTTTAAGACCAAATTTGGTTTCTCTGGGCAATGTGTGTGGTCTTCTTTCCTCCACATTTTTTTCACTTATTAAATCAGCCCCTTGTACTTTGGCCAGTACAGTACCCTATGACAGGAAGTTTGCTATGGCCAGTATTTCCAGGTGAAAGTAAAGAGAAATAAAAGCCTGAAAAAAGAATACTAATGCAGCCACCACATCAAAGGATTGGCAAGCTGTCATATATTCAGCTTAATTTTGGGTTTGATAAGGTTTAATAGCTTGTTGGCAATCCACTCATTTCCAATACACTGAAATCAGAGTGCTTTAAATATGTTGGTTGCTCTTAAGCACGTAAACTGCTTAGAAGCAAATGAATAAGGTAATACTTAAAACTAAGAACAAGCATGTAATATATTACAGCTTACCAGGTCTTCCATGTGGTGGCTGTATTCATTTTCTGAATTCTATTGTCTGCAAAAAGACTTAACCTGCCCACAGAATACATTTCTGCAAGAACAGGCAAAAATTTTCTCTGTGGGTGACCCTGTGGGCACCACCAAGCTCAACAAAAGTTGATCTATCAAACTACCTTTGACAAAGGAGCCTGGTTTAAAAATTCTCAGCCAATTGGATGGAGGCACAGTTCAGATATTCTGACAAACGTGGATGTCAGCTGCCAAAATAGCTGCCACTGCAGTTCCAGCTAACTATGCTGTTTGGCGTAGATGCATCAAGTGATTTCTCTCATTCATCCTCCCAGAGCTGAATCTGAGAAACCTTAAGCCTCATTCGCATGATAATGTGAATAATGTGCGAGGTGAGACTAGAATTACTGCAGATTCCTGTGGCTGGATGTACAAATGTAAGCAAATAGTTTTGGCTGCTCTGCCTGTACAAAGCAAGGACACATAGACAGCAGGTTGCTGGAGTTCGCACATGGAGTGAATACTGCAGTTAGGGACAGATGCAAACAGTTTGTGTCTATGAGTAATCATCTGTCCCCAAGCTCCATGTGCAATTACATCCAAACACAGGCAGAGAGCTGCTATCACTGTCAGCCTGTAATGGCTTTGTACAGGTGGAGCAGCCACAACTACCAGCATCCACCTTTACATCCAGCTGTAGGAATCCGCAGGATTCTTCTGACACCTTGCACATTTTTGCTGTGTGAATGACATAACATGTATGGCCAACTTTAATTCCACCCGCATATCTGAAACATTCATTTATCAGATATGAGCATCAGTTAATAAAAACAGAAAATGGTGAAACCTGAAATATTTTTCACTCCTACTGTATGCTTTCCTACTCATTTATCCAACAGGTACAGCCATATCTGCTGTAAACCTGATTGCACATTTCTGCTGGTGTGACTGGTATGATACTTACTGCACAGGAGATTGCCAGTCATTTAAAAAACAAGATCGACACAATTCGCAATGAGATCTCCAGTGTCATGCTTCCTCCTCCAACCAACGTAACAGGCCCAACACCACGCTCAACACTCTCGACCCTGTTACCACCAAGGAAGTTACCGAACTCCTTTCCAAGGCTCACTTCACCGCCTGTCCCCTGGACCCTGTCCCCTCACGATTATTGCAGCCTCCTTCCTGCTCTATCCTAAACACTCTAACCCACATCTTCAACCTCTCACTCTCCATGGGCACGTTTCCCTCCCCGCTCAACCATGGACTGGTTACCCCAATACTTAAAAAACCCTTGCTGGACCCCATCTGTTTGAAAAATATAAGACCCATCTCCCTGCTCCCGTTTGCCTCCAAGCTTCTCGAGCGCCTTGTTCACAACCAAATGAACTGCTACCTCACCGACAACAACCTACTTGATCCCCTGCAGTCTGGCTTCCACCCACAACATTCCTCTGAAACTGCCCTACTAAACCTCATTAACGACCAACTAAATGCTAAATCCAATGGCCATTACTCCATACTCCTAGGAGTTTACTGAGAAGGAGCAGGTGGTCAACCTTTCCGTTGCCTTTGACACAGTCCTCCTGCAGTAAACTTCATTGGCCTCCGTGACTCTGCTCTCTCCTGGTTCTCCTTTTACCTTTCTCAGTGCACCTTTAGTGTCGCATACAACTCCTCCTCTGCTCCTGTCTCTCTTTCCGTTGGGGTACCCCAATGCTCTGCCCTTGGGCCCCTCTCTTTCTCTCTCTACACTTCCTCCTTGGGCCAATTGATAACCTCTCATGGCTTCCAATACCACCTTTATGCTGATGACACCCAGATCTATCTCTCCACCCCCCAGCTCACTCCTTCAATCTCCTCACATTTCACAAGCGACATATCAGCATGCATTTCACACCACTATCTTAAATGCAATCTTTCCAAAACCGAGCTTGTAATATTTCCTCCTCCCTGATCCCCCACTCGTGACTTTACCATTAAGATCAACAGCAAACCATTGGTCCTTCCCCTCTTGCCAGGGTCCCAGACTCTGACCTCTCCTTTGGGCCCCACATCCAATCACTGGCTAAATACTGCCACTTCAATCTCCGGAACATTTCCAAAATCCACCTCTTTCTGACCAATAACACCACAAAACAACTTTTCCATGGTTATATCCCACCTTGATTACTGCAACTCCCTCCTCACTGGTCTACCGTTGCACAGGTTATCCCACTTCAGTCCATTATGAATGGTGCTGCAAGACTCATACACCTTACCAACCGATCAGTGACTGCTGCCCCTCTCTGCCAATCCCTTCTTTGGCTTCCACTAACCCAACTTATAAAATTCAAAATACTAACCGCAGCATACAAAGTCATACACAACACTGCACCTAGCTACATTACCAACCTCATTAGCAGATATCGTCCAAATCGCTCGCTCCACTCCTCCCAAGACATCTTGCTCTCTAGCTCCCTCGTCACCTCCTCCCACACTCGCCTCCAAGACTTCTCCAGAGCCTCTCCCATCTTCTGGAACTCCCTACTGCAGTATGTCCGGTCAGCCCCCACCCTGTCGACCTTTAGGCGATCTTTGAAAACTCACTTATTCAGGGAAGTCTACCTCTCCTCCACCTAAGAACTGTACTTGAGCCACCTCCATGAGAATACTACAGCTATCACCTCTTGTACCAACTCCCCCTTCCTTTAGATTGTAAGCTCCACAAGCAGGGCCCTTCTATTCCTTCTGTACTGAAATGTATTGTAATTGTACTGTCTCTCTTATATTATAAAGCACTGCACAAACTGTTGGCGCTTTATAAATCCTGTATTATAATAATAATGATGATGAAAATCATTACATAGAAGTTTAAAATATAGCAAAAATACACTGTATATATATGTATAGATTTTTTTTACATTTTTAGCATTTTAGACATGTAATGCAAAGAAAGATGAATATATGTACTACCACATATATTGCTATCTACAAGTATAAAGAAAGAGTTCCTTGCACATAGCTATGGGTATTATCTACATTTGAACTAGCTCATGATCCTGTGTTAAAAATATTGAATCGGAGGTCAGTGTGGGAGGAGGCTGATCTTGGAGCCATTGGGTCATCTCATGTCATACACATTGAGGTCACACAGATGGGGCAATGAGATACAGCACAGTTTTGCTGGCACAAGCTGAGGTTCTGCCAAAAAAGGCCACAATGACAAAGATAGGGGTTAATGACAAACAATGTGAGAGTGACAACACTTGAATATAGGAGTCTGCGTGCCTATTATATGGTTAGATAAATGCATTGCTTTTAAATGGCAACATATGTGTTGGATAAAAGAATGCACAGCTATTTTTAAAATGTAGTGTGCATTGGAATATTTAGGATTACAGTGGTAAATCACATATTTTGCAGTCTGTAAATATTTACCTACAACAAAATCAGGGGAGAATCCAATTGCCAGGAAAATAACATTTCTAAAGGCAATGCAAATTGCCTCCACCCCCTTCCCATCTATGTGGTTGGTGGCTGATGGGGCTGGATTTGGGTCCCACAGGTTACTTGAGTTTTCTAGTATTATACTGTTTCAGGTCTTAAAGCCCTTTGATTACCACCACACTGTAGGTATTCCCCACATTTTAGCTAAACGTGGAGAAGCTCTAGAAGTGATATTAAATTTTAGGCATGTTAAACAAGAGCTACTGCTTGTAACATAGCAGAGGTAGCAATATGGGATCCCATCCAAGATTGAAGACAGTTTTAGACTTCTACACAATCATTGTGCACAAAGGAGGTACAGCTGTAACTAGACTTGTATAGCTTGGTGAAGGCTGAGCTACAAATAAAGCTGGAAATACACGTTTGGTTTTTGCTTGTTCAGTCCCGTAGGCAAGGCGGGGAAGGGAATGTCTGCCATGAATGAAAATTGCTTTTCCATTCGAGAATATTCGTTCAAAACCCCTTTATCCTTATGTTTGGATTACCGATAAGAAGAACAAAAATTCCTATGAATGAAGAACTGTTATTCACTTTATCATAGTAGGAACTGTGGTACCTTCCAGACTGCACTGGGAATAACAGAAGCAAATAGCATTACTCTATGAATAGGCCAATTCAGTTACCAGGATCCACTTTTGATCGTAAAACCTCCTTACCTGTACTAGCAGATCTATAACAGAGATAACACAACTAAGAGGTGATTCTGTACTAAAAGCTCCTTAAAGTATCCACTGACATAAGATGATATTTGCCCAAACTCACCAGTTACTGTTGAATTGGGCAAAAATTCTACTTCTCCAGACATCCCCAAGCCAACCTCACTACATTTTCCGGTTGTCTGGAAGTGGACCCCCTTTCTCCATAACATAAATTAACATGCACATTCAGTCAATCCAGACATCTTTTTTTATAGAATTATCTTTTTGCTCAAATAGTCATTTGTTAGTTGGATGTCCCCTGCATGTCTGCCCATATTCTGAGTTTTAAAAAAACCTGCTTGGATTGCCTGTCTCTTCTGCAATAGCCTGGTGATTTGAACATCTCCCTGCACTGCCTCCTCCTCTCTGCAAGCAAAGCTTGCATGTTTTGTGACAAAATCTACTGTTATTTTAGCTTTAGGGTCATTGAATCAAGCCTGCACATCTGACCACCTTGTGAAGTCTATTCCCAGCCTCATTAATATCATTTGTGCCAGTCTCGCTGCCTGTAATGTAATTCTTAAATCCTTCTATTTTTGATAAATGTTTCTTACATGCTTTATAACTAAGGAAACAAATTGGTTGATTTACTAAAACTGGAGAGTGCAAAATTTGGTGCAGCTGTGCATGGTAGGCACTCAGCTTCTAACTTAATCTTCCTCAATTAAGCATTGACAATAAAGCCTGGAAGATGACTGGTTTCTGTGCAGAGCTGCACCATATTTTCCACTCTCCAGCTTTAGTAACTCAGCCCCAAAGTGTATATGCACTGGGTATCTGAAACTATACATAACAAAGTGTAATCTGATTCAGGTCCCTGTGCCCAGTTGCAGTATGTGAATATCATAATTTCTTATCAAGGAACATTGGTAGGAAGATACCTTGCTTGACTTGTTCCAGCACCAGGTCCCACTGCTCTAATCATCTGCTAGTGACAACCGAAGGGGCCCAGAAGATCTTTATGAAGGTCAAAAGCTACTCCATTGAAAGTTCAGTGGTTCTAACCAGATGCCTAAATGTGCCCACACATATTAAAGCATAGCCTACACTGTAGCTGAATATGTTAAGAATATAATTTCTTCCCAAAAAAATGTTTACTTGACTTGCTGCAGCACCAGGACACACTGATATAGACAGACAGATGGGCCATAATGACCTTCAAGGGAGAAAAGCTACTCCGTGTAAAATTCAGTAGACTGAACCATAGTTCATAGTTCAGGCATAGTTTGCTTTTACTAAAAAAGGGGGAAAATATAGATAAAAACAAACTGTGCAACTTTGACCAAAGTTGAATAATGTCCTTATTATAGGTGTAGGCAAATTACACTATATTGCAAAAAGTATTAGAATGCCTGCGTTTACACGCACATGAACTTTAATGGCATGCTAGTCTTAGTCTGTAGGGTTCAATATTGAGTTGGCCCACCCTTTGCAACCATAACAGCTCCAACTCTTCTGGGAAGTCTGTCCACAAGGTTTAGGAGTGTCTATGGGAATGTTTGTCCATTCTTCCAAAAGGACATTTGTGAGGTCAGGCACTGATGTCAGATGAGAATGCCTGGCTCGCAGTCTCTGCTCTAATTCACCCCAAAGGTATTCTATCAGGTTAAGGTCAAGACTCTGTGCAGGGCAGTCAAGTTCCCCCACCCCAAAATCGCTCATCCATGTCTTTATTGACCTTGCTTTGTGCACTGGTGCACAGTCATGTTGGAAAAGGAAGGGGCCATCCCCAAACTGTTCCCACAAAGTTGGGAGCATGAGAATGTCCAAAATGTCTTGGTATGCTGATGCCTTAAGAGTTCCCTTCACTGGAACTAAGGGGCCAAGCCCAACCCCTGAGAAACAACCCCACACCATAATCCCCCCTCCACCAAACTTTACATTTAGCACAATGCAGACAGTCAAGCATCGTTCTCTTGGCAACCGCCAAACCCATACACATCCATTGGATTGCCAGACAGAGAAGCATGAATCGTCACCCCAGAGAATACGTCTCCACTGCTCTAGAGTTCAGTAGTAGCATGCTTTACACCACTGCATCCAACGCTTTGCATTGTACTTGGTAATGTAAGGCTTGGATGCAGCTGCTTGGCCATGGAATCCCATTCAATGAAGCTTTCTACGCACTGTTGTTGTGCTAATCTGAAGGTCACATGAATTTTGGAGGTCTTTAGCTATTGACTCTGCAGCACTGTGCGCTTCAGCATTCGCTGACCCCGTTCTGTCATTTTACATGGCCTACCGCTTCATGGCTGAGTCGCTGTTGTTCCCAGTTGCTTCCACTTTGCTAAATCACCACTAACAGTTGACCGTGGAATATTTGGTAGCAAAAAAATTCACGGGTGGACTTATTGCGCATGTGGCAACCTCTTATAGTACCATGATTGAATTCACTGAGCTCCTGAGAGAGACCCATTCTTTCACAAATGTTTGTAGAAGTAGTCTGCATGCCTAGGTGCTTAATTTTGTACACCAGTGACCATGGAGGTGATTGGAACTCCTGAATCCAAAGATTTGGTGGGGTGTCCCAATACTTTTGGCAATATAGTGTATGAACCTCCTGAAGCCTGACTGAAAAACTCCCAGAGATCACATCATCCCTTCCTGCCTTGTTGTAGAATGTTGCTATAAGACTCCTAGCTCTAACTTTTCACCTCTACCATTATAAAAGCGAGCTCTCAAACTCTGAGCTAAGAGCAATTGCGTCAAGGGAGAGAAAGCACATGTGAGGAGGTTTGAATCAGAGAAGGAGCTTGCTTCTATGATGGTGGAGGTGAATAGTAAGAGCCAGTGGCAGACTGACAACTCATGGGGCCCCCGGGCAATAGGGGATCATGGGGCTCCTGTGTCCTTGCCCAAACTCAAAAAAGCCTATGAAAAAGGTACCAGGGGCATCTCATGGAGCCCCCTACTGACCCCGTGCCCTCGGGCAGTGCCCGAGTTTCCAAATGGTCAGTCCGCCCCTGGTAAGAGCTAGGAGTTTTATTCAGGGCATTATTCAGCTTTAATCAAAGCTGCACAGTTTATTTTTATCTACAGGTTCCCCTTGCCTGCATAAGCAGTTTTTTTAATAAAGATTTACTATGCCTTTAAAGGTATCCACACATATTAGAGCATTGTCTATAATATAATATCTTTGGGGTACCTGCAAATAGTACAAGATTCATTCACCTGGAAAGCAATTGGGTCACTTATAAAACCCTATGCAGCTACTATTGCTTTTTCCCTATTATGCCAGCTCCTGGGGTATTTGTAGTGTGCCTCCTCCACACTGTTCTAGAGGCCAAAACCAGGATATTTAGGGATGCACTGGTCATCACATATACTATATGGTGGCTGAACTGTGCCTGCATATTTGACTACCCAGTAGTGTCTATATTCAGTGTTTGCGTGGGAAACCTTTTTTGCCAGATGGATCACTTCTTAATGTTCAATCGCCATGAAATGTCCATTGACAACTTTATGTAGGAAACATAGGAACTAATGAAACTAAGGCAGACATGCATTCTTTTTTGTTCAAGCAGCGGGTTGAATGGAAAAAAATTTACCTAATTTCCCCATCCACACACTCGATGTGCATGTGAAATTCTTCACTATTTTGTTCTGATGGTGGGGAGATTCTCTCTTCAGAATACACTTATCAGTGCTGCCGGCTACAATAAGCCTAGTACATATGGTGAGAAAATTGGACAAAAAAACCCACTTTCGGAGCAATCGTCTGATAATCTGATCATTAGTACACAGTTTTCGAGAACCGACTTTGACAGTTTCTGCAAAATTATCCAAAGGGACAAGCACAACATTTTTTCTTGTAAGATAAAAGAAAAAATGATTTTCATATAATCAGCATACTATTTGTCTATAAAAAATGGAGTGACCAAGACTGCACATGTTCGGCGCATGCTAACACAATACATTACATCATCACGGGAAGTTGTATTCTGTTTTAGGAGAACTTTCGGATTCCTAGTAACCTCTTATTATTATACAGGATTAATTATACAGGATTTAACCTCTAGTAACCTATCAGTTGCATGTAAACAAAACAGACAATCATTCATCTGATATTCTCATTGTGTGTACCAAGCTTTAAATATATGCTTAAATATATCCACCCAATTACATTAACATTATAAATGAAACACCTTATTTAGGAGATCCCTTTACACTTGCTTTGTCTTGACCTGCAGACAGGATGGTCTTACCACTGATATATTTTAACACATGCTGAAACAAAGTGTTTTGTGAACTCAATTCATATGCTAAATAGCTAACAACAAACTGAGTGACAATGAAAACAGGCTTCAAGCTTTTACTGTCTAGGATTTGTCACATATTCACACAAGATCAATTTTGTATTGCTAAAAATACAATTCTGCACAGTCAGTCTTTGTGCTTTTTAGATTATTATCATACTGTGTTATTATCACTTTATATACAAGACATATATAATGGCAGACTTTAAGTGACTAGTGTTGTCTTTGCAATTATTATGTTAAACTGAAAATAACTGTCCCAAGAGGCATCTCTACATTTTAGGTGTGGTATGTTTTGGCATACATCTCTATGGGAAGTGTGTTTTGCAGGAAATCAATCTAAGGATGTAGCAGGAAGGAATTTCTACAGAAATGCAAAAGAGTGAATGCACCCTGGATATACACAAAGGAATCTGATCACTTCTACCCAGACGGTCAGGCCCCCTTCCATTAATACAGCATTAATATGTACTAAGCTAGGCATTATGTTTAATTTCTCATTTCAAGTCTGCAAGAAAAAATTTTTTTTTGGGGGGATAGAGTAGAGAAGGGTTAAAACCAGGTTATTTTTTGCTGCTCATATCATATTGGGAAGCAAAGGCGTAACTAGAACCTTCAGGGCCCCAATGCAAGAAACCATGAAGGGACCCCCTGACTCAAGCCCCTTCTCATTGATCCTGGGGCTCTTTAGTCCTGTCATGTTGCTCTTTATTATGGTCCTGCAGCGGGACCCTTTCACATGTTCTGCGGTGGGCCTCCTTGCTGCCCTTACATTAGCGTCCCCCTTTATATCAGAGTTCCCAGTATTCCCAGAGCCCTCTTTACATCAGAGTTCCCCTTTAAAGTACACCAGTACATTAGAGTACCATTACCATGATGTAAAGGGGAACACTGTGGACCATGATGTAAGGGGGAATGCTGCAGGCTATGGTGAAAGGGGAACTCTGATGTAGAACCTCTTACATCAGAGTTCTCCTTTACACCAGTCTGCAGAGTGAATACACTAAAGTAAAGGGGTTCACTGATGTAAGAGGGGAGTGAGGACACTGATATAAGGGGGGACCTTTGTATCAGTGTCTCCACTTACATTAGGGACCCCCCACAGAGTGACTGACTGACTGCCCCACAGATTGTGTGGCCTGGAGCTGTCACGCACTGGCCTCTTAATATCACCCCTACATATCAGCACCTACAGCACATTTTATTGCATGCCACACAACATGGTGCTGCAGCACCATACAGCTTGGCGTGGCACTATTAAAAGAAAATGGGTCAGAACTTCTTTCCCAGCGTTTCTCGCAGGTAGTGCAGCCCATTAAAATTAATGGGCTGCCCTATCATCGATTTGCACGTGCAAATGTGCATGCAAAGACCTGGACCTAGCATTATATCACAATCCCGTTCTTACATCAGCATCCTCAGTCCCCCCTTCACATCACATACCCTCCCCTTAACATTACTGTCCTCAACTCCCCATATTACTGTTTTGAAACCCCCATTACTGACTTCAGCTCCCTCCATTAATATCCCCTTGTTAATGTCCTGAGCCTCCCCATTACTGTCCTAAAAGCCCACATTACTGTCCTCAATCCTCGTCCATTAATGTCCTCAGTGGCCCCATTACTGTCCTCAGCCCCCCTCCATTACTGTCCTCAGTGACTCCATTAATGGTCTCAGCTTCCCCATTAATGTTCTTAACTCCCCAATCAATGTTCTCAGCTCCCCCATCCATGTCCTCAGTCCCCCCCATTACTGTTCTCAGCCCCCCTCCATTAATGACCCCAATTATCCCAGCTCCTTCCCTCCATTAATGTCCTCAGGCCCCCCTCCATTAATGACCTCAGCCCCTCCATTAATGGTCTCAGCTTCCCCATTAATGTTCTCAGCTCCCCCATCAATGTCCTCAGCCCCCCCATTACTGTTCTCAGCCCCCCTCCATTAATAACCCCAATGACCCTAGCTCCCCCCCCCTCCATTAATGTCCTCAGGCCCCCCCTCCATTAATAACCTCAGCCTCTCCATTAATGGTTTCAGCTCCCCCGTTAATGTTCTCAGCTCCCCAATTAATGTCCTCAGCCCCTCCCCCATTAATATCCTCAGCCCCCCTCCAATAATTACCTCAGTCCCCACCCCCCCTCAATTAATGTCCTCAGCTCTCCCTTTAATGCCCTCAGCCCCCTCCATTAATGTCCTCAGTCCCTCACTCCATTTAGCACCTCAGCTTCCCCATTAATGGTCTCAGATCCCCCATTAGTGTCTTCAGACGCCCTCCATTAATGATGTCAGCTCCTGCCCATTAATGTCCTCAGCTCCCCAATAATGTCCCTAACCCACCACATTTATGTCCTCAGTCCCCCTGTCCATCAATGACCTCAGCCCTCCCCCAATAATGTCCTCATCCTCATCCTCCCCCCCCCCCCACCTGACACGATGAATGACCTCAAGCTTTATCCAAACTCCCCCCCCCCCCCCCCGAACCACCACCCATTTCTCCTTACCCATTGAATGTCCTCAGCCCTGACGCAATGCCAGTGATGGGAAGATTGGATGTTTCCGTATTTTCAGTTTGTGACAATGGTCAGCAGGACAAGCAATAAGGGTTGAGTACATTCTTACTGTAGCCTAAATGAAAAATATACACTTTATATATGTATGTCTGCCAACATAGCTAGTCAGCTGACCAGGGGCGGACTGACCATTTGGAAACTCAGGCACAGCCCGAGGGCCCAGGGTCAGTAGGGGGCCCCATGAGATGCCCCTGGTACCTTTTTCATAGGCTTTTTTGAGTTTGGTAAAGGACACAGGGGCCCCATGATCCCCTATTGCCTGGGGGCCCCATGAGTTGTCAGTCCGCCCCTGCAGCTGACTGTGCTGTTTGAGACTGACAGGAGTTGACTCTTGCATGACTAGGCATTTGGGGTGACAACATCAGTAATTAGTCACCTGGAACTTGCTCTCACAAAACAAAATGTTTTCATTTGTCACAGAAACAGGCGATGGGGAAAAATCTTCCAATGGGGAAACCTGTTCTATAGCAACGGTCTAAAAGGAGATATTCCCTTGCTTTAAAGACATCTCCTCTTCCCTCAGTGTTTCTGGGACAGGAACTGAAGGAAAATCTCCTTGACACTACACATATAGCAATATAAAATTCTAACAGGGGTCTCAGGCTAGGTTCACATCTATGCAGGTTGTGATTGATACGTTTTTGGCATTTTTTTTACGTTATGCATTTTTGAACACCTTTTTGCCAAGTTTTGTGTGGTTTTTTTTGGCTAATAGGAAAGTATGACAGTTCTGTTCATGTACTACAACTTTGATGCAACTTTAAACTCTCTGGCACTCAAATAGCATCAAAGTTGTGCAGGAACCTTTATGTGTCCAGAGTCGCATGTTAGGGTTAGGGGCTAGGGTTAGGGTTAAATGTTAGGGTTAAGGGCTACTCTTAACCCTAACCCTAACATTTAACCCTAGCACTTAACCATAACCCTAACCCTAGTTCTTAACCCTAACCCTAGCCCTTAACCCTAACATGCGACTTTGGACACATAAAGGTTCCTGCGCTAATTTGATACAACTTTGATGCTACTTGAGTACCAGAGAGTGTAAAGTCAGATCAAAGTCACACTGCATGGACAGAACTCTCATACTTTCCTATTAGCAAAAAAATCTCCCACAAAACATATCACTTTGTGTATGCCCATTGAACATTGAACTCTATTACACGTAAAATGCAATCTGCTGCGGGGAAAAAAACATCCCTGACCCTTTCCAAGAAAAGCACTGTCTCAAAATACACAGATGTGAACTAGATCCATAGTAAACCATGTTAAATGGACTGTAGTGCGTTTCTGCAAACTAGAAAATGCACTAAAATCCGCATAGGTGTGAACCTTTGTTCAATTATTCCCTATTTCAAAAACTAAAAAAAAAACTTTTCCACAAAACCTAGTACCTCCAAACTGAAGCAGATAGGTTTGCACCAACAGCCATTGTTCTCTTAACATAATTCTGACACCAGGGTGTCTGCAGACCTGATGGTGGCCATGTACACTAATGCAATACATAGGAGTAGTCTAATCTTTGAAAACAAATTATTCAGCAGTCAAATAAATCAAACACGGGTTCATTTACACCAGAATACATGCATTAATGCACTTTGTGCTGTCGGGCATTTCAGAAGCATTGTATTTTCCTATCTAAATTGACATGGATGACAAATTGCAGATGCCTGCTTTCAAAAATACAGCAAGCATGACTTAATTTGCAATGCACCCAGCATACTGGCCAACTGCAAGCTTTTGAATAAATGAAAGTGAATGTACCTTGCTACAAGATTTACTACAAAGTGTATACTGTGGTAAAATGGAAAAAAAACGAATGGACTATGAACTTTTTCACGTGTTTTGCAGCACTGCATGTACCAGGAAAATATCTGTTGATGTGCCAGAAATCCAGTGGGCTCTGACAACACTGCTTCTGCCGCACTGAAATTCCAAACAGCATTGCATACCTTCCAACTTTATGAAATGAGAAAGAGGGACACCTTTTAGCATACATTACATAGGGAAACATTACATAGGCAAAGGACATGTCCCTGCCATGGCCCAGTTACGCTAACCACAAAAATCTAATGTGCAGAAAATAATTGGCTAAACTAAAAAAGTGATTTTTTTTTAACCCCTATTTTTCCATTCTATTGGCTTTTCAAAATTACACATGCAGTGATCTAGAAGATGGATACACTTTTTTTTTATTGCAGCATAACACTTTTGGGTAGTAACATTTTCCAAAATATTCAATTTTGTATAAAGATGTACACATCAGACCAAAAAGAATGGCAACTGTGGCTGCATGAGGGACTGAGGGATATTGTTTCAAAAGTTGGACAGTCCATCCAAATGAAGAACAGTTGCGAGCTATGGTATTGTCAGACTGCACAGCTCCCTCCTATACTACAAAATACCTTCACCCCTCATCTCCATAAGAGGGACATGTTCTGCAGTCCAGCAGAGGAAAACTAGGCAGTCTGGCAATACTGTCTAGGATGTCAGTACAGCAGAGTTGTTAGCTCACTATAGGAAAATAAAAGGTTACTAGATTTTTGGCAGGATCCATTAAGTATTTTTTTTTTACTTTCAGTGTTTTAACTGTAACAGAGATTAATCAGGTTGTCTGACCTGCTAGACAAGGCTGAGCTTTGCAGCAGAACTATGTACCGTATATCTCAGTAATGGATGAACAGACATTTTTTTGGCAGGTATAACAGCTACAATATATACATTTCATATGTGTACTTAGCTGTATGCCTGGAGTTCAGGATTAAAGGAACTAGCATACATTCCAAGCTGTAGAACTGCATGGTTGTTTGTGGCTTAAGTTCATCTGTGCCTAAGGCCTCATGTGCATGGTACTGATTTTTGAACATCAGCAGTTCTGGACATAATTTCAGGCATTTGTTTTGTATGAACCAGCATGTATTTTTGCGCGTATGCGCAATCGCACACACAATACATTCCCAGGTAAAATCAATGAATGTTTATGCTCATATGCTCGCATTTGTGCAGTACAAAATCTGACCAGGAACACAAATTGTTCTTTTTTTTATACTCAAGAATATGCAGCACTTGTTTACATGCCTGTGTGTGCAGGCACATGGTAAACAATGGGTTGCATTTTAGATCAGTAAAAAAAAACAAAACAAAACGCTGCACTGAGCTTTTTCACCTTGCAGTGTGCAAGAGGCCTTAATGATACATGAATGTCTGTTAATTGTTTTTAAAAGAAAATATAATTATTAATTAATTAATAAACGTTCTCTTGCACTCAACCTGACATCACTGCTTTATGGAAACCTTTTAAGGAGAAAACTATGTAGGTTGCCAATAATTACCTCTCTATCAAGGAATGCTAATTGCCTGGCTGTCATGCTTTGGCTTACATACATTGAGTCACTAACCAGGAATGAACACAGGAATGCTTTACTTTAGTTTGCCACAGGTTTGTTATATAAAAGTTTAGAAGTCAGAGAGAGGACAAAAATTAAAGCAGCCATACTTTTTTCACAACATTTGTATTTTAATCAGGTACCTCGGATGGCAAGAAGCAATCATTGATGTTAATTAGAGATGAGCGAATCGAACCTGGCGAAGTGGAATTCGTTTCGAATATCAGGAAAAATTCGATTCGCATCGAATCCGAATTTTAGCAAACTTCGGGTGCACGAATCGAATTTTTCCCGATCAGCCGGCAAAAGTGTCACTGCAGAGAGCTCCGCTATTTCTGACAGTTCTGACAGTTCATTTACAGCGGTTGAAACATTGTATCTATTTGTTTCCATTTAGGATACAGATGTTTTTATTCGGAAATAAATAGATACAATGTTTCAACCGCTGTAAATGTGAAGGAACTGTCAGAGAACTGTCAGAAATAGCGGAGCTCTCTGCAGATACACTTTTTGCTGTACTTTAATTCTTCTTCTTTTCATTCTTCTTCTTCTTTTCATTCTTCTTTTCATTCTTCTTCTTCTTCTTTTCATTCTTCTTCTTTTCACTCTTCTTTTCATTCTTCTTCTTCTTCTTTTCATTCTTCTTCTTCTTTTCATTCTTCTTCTTCTTCTTTTCATTCTTCTTCTTTTCATTCTTCTTCTTCTTCTTTTCATTCTTCTTCGTCTTCTTTTCATTCTTCTTTTCATTCTTCTTCTTCTTCTTTTCATTCTTCTTCTTCTTCTTTTCATTCTTCTTCTTCTTTTCATTCTTCTTTTCATTCTCCTTCTTCTTCTTTTCATTCTTCTTCTTCTTTTCATTCTTCTTTTCATTCTTCTTCTCATTCTTCTTTTCATTCTTCTTCTTCTTCTTTTCATTCTTCTTTTCATTCTTCTTCTTCTTCTTTTCATTCTTCTTTTCATTCTTCTTTTCATTCTTCTTCTCATTCTTCTTTTCATTCTTCTTTTCATTCTTCTTCTTTTCATTCTTCTTCTTCTTCTTTTCATTCTTCTTCTTCTTTTCATTCTTCTTCTTCTTTTCATTCTTCTTTTCATTCTTCTTCTTCTTCTTTTCATTCTTCTTTTCATTCTTCTTCTTCTTCTTTTCATTCTTCTTCTTCT
The DNA here is from genome assembly GCF_062004578.1 of Staurois parvus. Classification (NCBI taxonomy): domain Eukaryota; kingdom Metazoa; phylum Chordata; class Amphibia; order Anura; family Ranidae; genus Staurois; species Staurois parvus. The sequence continues at coordinate 4,818,942 of NW_028318014.1, forward strand.
TCTTCTTCTTTTCATTCTTCTTCTTCTTCTTTTCATTCTTCTTCTTCTTCTTCGTCGTGCCCCGTGACTGCCCAAATGAGTGAAGTGTGCGGTGATTCTAAGATCGACGGCGCTCATCTGCATGTCATACTGACTGACAGTATTATTTCTCTTCCCCAGCAGACTCCAAGGGCATTTAAATTAAAGGTACAGTGTTCTGCACTAATATAAAGGCTCTCTGAAGCCTAGAAACCCTTTAAATAAGTTAAATTCGCGGCGAATAAATTCGCATCGAATCGAATTTCTCCCGCAAATTCGGCAAATCAGCCGAATCGAATTTTTGAATAATTCGCTCATCTCTAATGTTAATACCTGCAGAAGTGACAGCGGGCTTCTGAAACCAAGGTGGCAACACAAAGGAACAGGAACCTTAAAGCGGATCTTCACTCTCTCAGTCAACCTGAGCTATTTTTAATCCTTATGCTGCTAGCATTAGTAAATAGATAGGAAAGTATACAATATTTACTAGTTTTATGCTTTTCTTGGATTTCTTCAGTTACTTCCTGGTTTTCATGCCTAGGAAAATGATGTCATACATCCCAGGTTACTTCCTGGTTTTCATGCCTAGGCAAATTATGTCATACATCCCAGCAGTCTTCAGGTCCCTCAGATCCTGAGCTAAGGTCAGATGGAATCCAGGTAAATGATAAATGAATCATCTGCTCTTATTCAAAATGGCCACAGCCAGAAATGCCAGGGGATGCTTTTCAAAATTATTTCTCAGCAAAATTAAACATGGAGACATGGATGGATGGTTGAGTTTGTTTTTAACATTAAAAATGAGTTAAATAGCATTTTTGGTTTGTGCTCAGATGCAGTGCAGTTCCACTTTAAGAAGACAGCTCTGGACTGCATGGGTTAGTAAGTTCATGCTCATGTAGTTCTATTAGCAGTTCTACTATAGCCAATGTGTATAGCGCCATAATTTAGAAGCTTGTTCAGCAAAATAAATAAATAAAAACAGCCCAATCCTGTATTTGAGATGAGCATTTTGGAGTATTTTACATTTATACATTGTAAATTCATATACAGTGGGTAAATTAAATATTTGATCCCCTGCAGATTTTGTAAGTTTGCCCAGTTACAAAGAAATTAAGGGTGTATAATTTTGATCATATTTGTATTTTAAATGATAGAGACAGAATATCAACCAAAAATCCATAAAAACACATGATACAAGTGTTATAAATTGTGTTGCAGTTCAGTGAGTAAAATAAGTATTTGAACCCCTACCACCCAGTCCTGCCAATTTAAGAAGGTGCTCCTAATGACAATTTGTTATGTGTATAAAAGACACCTGTCGCCAAAATCTAATTCTTTCTCACCATCATGGGCAAGACCAAAGAGCTGTCAGAGGGCATCAGGGACAAGATTTTAGACCTGCACAGGGCCGGAATGGGCTACAAGACCATCAGCAAGAAGCTTGCTGAGAAGGAGACAACTGTTGGAACAATTATCTGCAAATGGAAAAAATACAAATAACCATCAATCGCCCTTGGTCTGGAGGTCCATGCACGATTTTGCCTCATGGGGTAAGGATGATCACAAGAAAAGCCCAGAACCACACGGGAGAAGCCTGTGAATGATCTTAAGGGAGTTGGGACCACAGTCACCATATGATCCATTGGTAACACAATATGCCACCATGGATTGAAATCCTGCAGAACCCGCAAGTTCCCCTCTCCTTAAGAAGGCACATGTACAGGCCCATCTGAAGTCTGCCAATGAACATCTAACTGATTCAGAGAAGGATTGGGAGAAAGTGATGTGGTCAGATGAGACCAAAATCGAGCTCTTTGGAGGAAGAAAAATCTTGACTATGACCCTAAGAACACCATCCCTACAGTCAAACACGGAGGTGGAAACATTATGCTTTTGGGCTGTTTCTCTGCTAAAGGTACAAGCCGACTTTGCCGCATTGAGGGGCTAATGGACGGGGCCATGTATTGTAAAATCTTCAATGAGAACCTTTTCCCTCAGCCAAAACAATGAAGATGAGTAGTGAATGGGTCTTCCAGCATGACAATGACCCAAAACATACTGCCAACCCAACAAAGGAGTGGCTCAAGAAAAAGCACATTAAGATCATGGAGTGGCCTAGTCAGTCTCCAGACCTTAATCTTATATAAAATTTATGGAGGGAGCTGAAACTTCGGGTTGCCATGCAACAGCCAAGAAACCTTAAGGATTTAGGGAAGATCTGTACAGAAGGGTGGAAAATCCCTCCTGAGATGTGAGCAAACCTCCACCAAGCACTAAGTCATGTTTTTCTTAGGGATCAAATACTTATTTTACTCACTGAATTGCAACTCAATTTACAACATTTGTATCATGTGTTGTTTCAGAATTTTTGGTTGATATTCTGTCTCTATCAGTTAAAATACACTACGATAAAAATTATAGACCCTTAATTTCTGTGTAAGTGGCAAAAAAAATCTGCAGGGGATTGAATAATTATTTTCCCCACTGTACATACATGTAAATGTTTGCATACATAAATGTAATCTAGTGGAATATGTATACACATCTAAAAAGCAAGTAGTTTTTGTGCCATTACATATGTATGCTTGTGCCAGCTTCTGGTAACAAGATCCAGCATAGCTATAAGTATTTTAATGACACCTATTTGCATTAGCCCAATTAGCTCTTAGAAAAAAAAATAATTTGTATGAGCGATCGTTCTTAAATGTACAAAGTTTGGCTTGAAATCCCGTTTCCTGATGTGGCTATTTTAGGTCTGTGGATGAACATTACCCTGAGCCAATAAAAACAGGCATCCAAAGGCTCCTTTCAGCCATAACCAAAAGGATCTGTTGTCAATAACTTAATCAACCCAAAAGATAAAGCAATCTATTTAGTATGTGCTGACTGACTGGGACACTACTTTAATTTCGTTGCTCTACATTGATGATAGCAAAAGAAAATTCCATGAGTCAGAGATTCAGAATAATTGACTAATGTTACTGGTACTAAAGGAGTTAAGTGAAAGGAAGCACATACAGGCATTAGGACTTCCCATATGGTGATTTACATTCCAAAGACACAGACAGGTCTACATTGAGAAGTGAACCCTGCACAATACCAGCACAGTGATCTCTCAGCCACTGCACACATTCCTGTGCCTTTTCTGGCTAGGAGCAGCTCTGTATATAGAATCTTTTGGGAACGTTTACACCGCAGGCTGTGCACACAGTTGTTAGATGATGGAACCTTCATTAACATATCAGTTCACTCTGCTACATGCTGCTAGCTTCAATGGAGTAGGAACAACATATTGGAAAGCTCAAACAGCAGTACCTGTATGTGGGTACAATAACAGGGAATATGAAAGAAGTACAGAAGTATCAGCCATGCTGGTTCAACAGTTCACAGCAACAGACTCAAGTTTCTAATACCAGAGAATTATGCGAATAAATACCAATACAGCAAACATGTTGGTAAAGCGTATCTAAACCAACAAAACAATGTAATACGTTGCAGCTTACCCGTCCTTAGAAGTGGTGGCTGCATGGGTTTTTTTTTTAGGATTTTTTTCTTTTATTTCCACCGTGCGATCCTGCCAGTAAGCAAAAGTAGAAGTTAGAGAGTTGAGACAAACCATTTAACACTGACAGGGGTGGTTACAATGGTCAACTTTTACTCATTTTTTAAAAACCTTTAGGCTCCATGCACACTAGCGTTTTTTTTAAGCTCAGAAAGTGCTGGAAAAAACGCTGGATAAAAAAACCTGGTAATAGCGGTTTTTAGTAGAGTCCAGAAGCGTTTAGGAGCATTAGTGCTTTATTGGCGTTTTTACAGTACATGTAGAGGAAAAAAGTTAAAAAGCTATAAAAAAGCTGGTAGGAGCATTTTAGTAGCTTTTAGCATTTTGTTCTGCTGGAAAAATGCTCAAAAAACCTCTACAAAAACTATTTTTTTCTCTACTCCTAGACATTGAAGCTCAAAAAATGCTAATAGCTTAAATTAGTGTGCATGAACACATAGGATAACTCTATTTAGCATCTAGGAGCAGAAAGAAAAATGATAATAATAGCTTCTAGGAGTTTAAAAAACCGTTAGTGTGCATGGACCCTTATCATGAAAGGAAAAAACTGATTATGTAACTGCTTAAAAAGTGTTTGCTGCTCTCCGTATTAATTCGGATAAGACTGTCGTGCTTAATATTACTTTGGCCACAGATTTGGGCAATTTGGGAATACCTAGGAATTCGCTTGACCCCCACCTATGACTCACTGTTTGCTGCAAATTATTATCCATTGCTTCGCTCTGTGTCCTCTCTTATGCATTCTTGGCAATTTCTGCACCTGTCTTGGATAGGACTGGTTAATTCAGTGAAAATGACCAACTTGCCAAAATTGTTATACTAATTTCTCACCCTCCTAGTGAGGGTACCTCCTCATTTTCTTCGGTTGACGCAGGCGAAGATTATGTGTTTTATCTGGGCTGATAAGCACCCCAGAGTCTCCAGAACTACGGTTTTTGTTCATAGACTCCAGGGTGGCCTTGGGGTACCTAATGTAACTACGTATTATCAGGCGAGCCAGATTGCCCCGCTGTCTATGTGGCACGCTTCCTCAGACGTTCCTCTCTGGGTCCTGCTGGAACTACCTAATTGTGCCCTTATTGCGACATCGACGCTTCTATGGCTTCCCCCTGCCCTGCGCCCTATGACACTGAGTCCGATTTTGCTCCATGGCTTACAAGTGTGGGACTCGGTACGTTACTCCAGTGGCCTGATGTCACCTTTCTTACCTTTGCTCCCAATTACTAACAACCCTCTCTTCCCACCGGTTTAGATCAACCAAGGGCGTTTTCTTGGTGGGTGGCCAATGGTTTTTTGCAGGTGCGACACTTTTTGACTTCTTGGTCCTTCCCTACCTGGAATTTTCTTCGTGAGTCATGGGATGTCTCTCCGGCGGAATTTTTTCGTTACCTTCAATTAAGGCATTGGCTGATCTCATTGCGGGGCACTTCTGCTTTCCTTTACCAGAAATCTGCCTTTGAACTGCTTTGCCAACAGCGTCCGGGCGCCCCTGGCCTTATTTCCCTTCTTTATGCAGCTTTGAACAGGCGCAAGCCGCATACTTCTCTTTCATATGTTGTTCAGTGGGAGCGCAACCTGGGGGCAGTCGTTGATCTGGAGGACTGGAATAGGGCCTGTTTGCTTATAGCTAAATGTTCATTTAATATGACCACACTGGAGGCGGCATACAAAGTATTGTTTCGTTGGTATTGGGTTCTGGCTCGTTTGGCCCAGGCGAACCCTGCCTGCAGTGATCGATGCTTTCGGGATTGTGGCCATGGTGATGTATTGCATATCTGGTGGTCATGCCCGAGACTGCTTCGTTTTTGGTCTCGTGTGTTTGGCCTCCTTTTCACCTTGTTCCATCTCTATATATGACGGGATGCTCAGTATGCTTTGCTTCATTGTCCCATACCGGGCCTCTTGGCTCATCAGCAGAAGTTGGCTTCCTATTTGATTTTGCGCCTTTCCCACACTCCCCCCCAGCTAGTCTGGGGATATGATGTTGTTCGGTATTGGCATCTTGGATCCCTGCTCTTGGTTTTGTTATCTTTTTTCATTTGTACTTCTTCCTTTTCTTTTCTTTTTTTTTTTGTTTTTGGTGTGGCAGTGGATAGCTGCCTTTAGTTTGAGTTACTATCGGTGTTATACTAATGTTTTGTCATTTAACCCTAGACACTACTAAACAACTCATTCACTCCCTCATTATCTCACGCCTGGACTACTGCAACTCCCTTCTCACCGGCCTACCTCATCACAGACTATCCCCGCTTCAGTCTATCCTGAACTCAGCAGCCAGACACATCCACCTTACCAACCGCTCCGCTTCTGCCACCCCCCTCTGTCATTCCCACCACTGGCTCCAGATTGCCCAACGCATTAAATTCAAACTACTAACACAGACATACAAAGCCATTCATAACGCTGCCCCAAACTACCTCACCGACCTGATACCCAAATACCACCCAACCCGTACTCTTCGCTCCTCACAAGACCTCCTACTTTCTAGCTCCCTGGTCTCCAAATCCCACGCCCGACTGCAGGACTTCTCCAGGACTTCCCCCATCCTCTGGAACTCCCTACCCCAATCCATCAGACTGTCACCTACCCTCCTCACCTTTAGGCGCACCCTGAAAACCCATCTCTTCAGGGAAGCCTACCCCACCCTCACCTAACAACCGATCTCCTCCACTCCTTCCACCACTCCATCCCCCACAGCCACTTCCTCCTGTACCACTATCCCTTCCCTTCTAGATTGTAAGCTCAAAAGAGCAGGGCCCTTGAATCCCTCATGTTTTGTTTTGTTACTGTATTGTCTCATGTTCTGTCCCCCACTATAATGTACAGCGCTGAGCAAACCTTTTAGCGCTATATAATTACTGTATAATAATAATAATTTAAGTGCCATTGATAGCCCCTGCATGGGCGCACCTTTTGCTCTGTTGGTGTTAGAGCACTGATGTTTCTAATTTTCAAATTTTTTTATGTGCAATTGATAGCCCCTGCGTGGGTGTAATTTGTTGCTCCTGTTTTAAACTATTACAAATTAATAAAAACCATTGAAATACAAAAAAGTGTTTGCTGGGCTTAGGCTTTAGTCACTTATGTAAAGTCCAAATAAATGTATTAGTCAATCCAATGCTACCTTCACCACAAATTGACAATGCTGTTCTGTGGCTATTTTGCTCCTCCATAGACACAGTAGAGGCATCCTAAGAGGTGTCTGTATAACCAAGTGATAATAAAGGAACAAATGCATAAAAAAAGAAAAGTAATAAAGCCATCACATCTAACCCTAAGTTCACACCTATGCAGTTTACATTTGATCTGTTTCTGTAGTGTGTTTTGCACATGCGGTTTTGGTGCATTTTGCATTTTCTTGTTGCTAGGCAGATTTGAAAACGCAAAACGCATTAAAAATGCAGTAAAATAGCATTACATGCTTTTCTGCAGTGTTTCCATTGAAGTCTATAGAACCAAAAATGCAACTTTTTGTGTTTGAAAAAGTCCCTGACCCTTTCCAAAAAAAAGCACCAGGTGAAAATGCTGAGATGTGAACCTATCCCACAGGAAATCATGTTAAATGGACTGTAGTGCGTTTCTGTAAAACGCATAACACTGCAGAATACGCTTAGGTGTGAACCTAGAGTAAGGATTAGTAAGCAAGAGTGTGTTTCATCTTCATTTTTGTGTTTAGGTACACTTTGAGTCACTTTACCTTCTTGCATGCTAATCAGGGCAGTGACATTGTATCTCTGCAAATTGCAATTTGGGAAATTATGTTTTAAATACCAACTCACAGATTTGCCTTTCTTACATGTTATCCCCCTTTTTTTTCTGCAAATCATCTCTCAACATTATGCCCTTGCTGAGGATATGTTTAAAAATGTCACCAACTGAAACTAGCAGCCAGCACCTGTGTCAGCCTTTAGTTCTGCAGCAAAGATGTATGTGCAGCCACTCTACACCATGCACCAAGAGTCAGCATGTATGAGTGCCCCTGGACATTCAACAGTTTCCAGATGTTTCCAGGTCTGTGGTACCTTAATTACTGGCTTTATAACACAGAATGGATCTGTTTGCAAAAAATTACAATTAATAAAACTAGAATTTACTGTTAGCCCTGGTTCGCGCTAGTGAGACATGAAAGTTGTCACGACTTTGAGGCGATTTTGCTGTACAACTTCCCAGTGCGATTTCAAAGCAATTTTAAAATGACTTTACTGATAGGAAGCATTCCTTAAAGAGGAACTTTTGTGCCATTTGTAATCAGACAAATTGCCCAGAAAAAAATAAAAATTGAATTGAGTCCCCCTGCTCCTCCGCAGCCAAGTAAGATATCTAGGTGTTCAAAATCTTGCAGGTATTAACTCTTACAATGGGCTGGAGTGCTTTGTTTTCTGATTTTATGCTCCCAGCTCTGCTGAAGACACAGTGATGTCTCTGGGAAGCATTGGGGGCCAAGGTAAAGTATTCTTATTCCTGGAGACCTGTTTGTTTACCAATGGCTTTTAAAGCCATTTGTGTTGGGGGTGGGGGGAGGGGCCTGAGGATTTGCTAAAAAGCAGACCTTCCATTTGGCAGGTCTACTTTGGCACCTAAAGCATATGCAAATACTGATTTTCAGAAAGCAGTAGCACTGTCTGTATTTATGGGGGAAAGGGGGTGATTTATCATTATATAAGTATGCTGTTGCCTTTTATGGGGAAAATTCTGCATTGCTTTGTATTATACTCAAAACTTTAATTTATTTTTTCATTATTTACCATACATGCACACACATACTGTATATTGCCACTGACATATATCCACACATGCAGATAAAAACAATGCTAAAATTACGTAACATCTCTATTAAAAAGTTAACATTTTATATTGCAATTTAAACTGCCTATAGTATACAGTATAAAAACACACTAAATTATTTTTGATGATACTTTATATATAGTGTGCACAGTTAAATAAGGAATCAGCGCTGAGCGAACTATTGGCGCTTTATAAATACTGTATAATAATAATAATAGTGATGGGTCAAACACCCCTATGTTCGGTTTGCGGTCGAACATTCGAACCTAATAAATGTTCGACCACGAACTTCGAACTCAATGCAAGTCTATGGGACTCAAACTTGTAAATTCAAAAGTGCCCATTTTGAAGGCTTATATGCAAGTAATTGGCCATGCAAGGGGTATTGGGATTGGGGACTGCCCTTAGGGACATGAATGAGTGAAAAAAAAAAGGGGAAGTCATTCTTCATTGCTTAAAGTTAAAAAGTAAAATTCCTTTAACCCCCCTGGCGGTATTCCCGAGTGTAGCTCGAGGATAACTTTCAGTACCAAAAGTGGTAACTCTGAGCTACACTCGGGATTACCCTGCAGCGTTGCTCAGGGATTCCCTCCAGCACTTACCTTGTCCTTCGCTCACGTGATGTCCCCCCTGCAGCGTCCCCGGCCATCTCCTCCGGCCGATACCGGCATCCGTCTTCTGGGTTCTGTTCCCTACGAGCGTCGGGACGTACGGGACGGAATGGTGGGAAATTCAAAAAAGTTAAAATGTGACATTCACTAAATTCACTAAAATCACATAGTAAAACATTACTGTATCAAACCATTTCACATACATTTTGTCCCTAGTGCTTTGTCCTGTGCCCTGCCTGCATTTTTACTGTTCTTTCTGCCTGGAAACTGAGAAACGTCCATAGCGTCCAAAAAGCGTCCCTTTAGGTCAAAAGCGGTTTTAGACCAGCTAGAGAACAGCGATAGTGAAATAGAACAACTTGCAGAATTGAGTGATAATGACTCGTGAAGAAATTCGTCATCAGACACTGAAAACGATTCTGCGACTGAGCTCAGTGATGTGCGAACTCGGCTCTATATTTCAAATTTCAGTGTTTTTGGTTTGATTACATTATTGAATTACATTTATTATTATATTATTATTATTTATGATTATTTGTTATATTATAATTTATGATTTCATGTTTCAAATATTATCATACCCGGAATGTTTACTAGACTCTTATTCGGACAGATTTCAGTGAGTTATTCCTAAGAATTACAGCCTACAATAAAAAAACTACATATTTACATGCAAAAAAATGTACCGCTTTGAGCACAGAAATATTGACATAATCAGACCGCTAGGGAGGTTATATATAATGCCTGGGGGACTGACATTTTTATATTATTTAAAAAAAAGGCATGGGGTCCCCCCCCCTAATTCATACCAGACCCTTTAGGTTAGGAGGGACACCACAGTATTTTTTTTTTTAAAGTGCATGGGGTTCCCCCTAAAAGCCATACCAGGCCCTTTAGGCCTAGTAGAACTTTAATGGGGAACCCCCACCTCCCAAAAATGGGGCAAAAAGTGCTTGTGTCTCCCCCTAAAAGCCATACCAGGCCCTTAAGGCCTGGTAGGACTTTTAATGAGAACCCCACCCCCATAAAATGGGGAAAAAAAGCATGGGGTCCCCCCTAAATTTATACCAGACCCTTGCTCTGAGCACAGACCTAGCAGGGCAGGAAGGGGGGGGGATGAACGAGTGCTACCTCTCCCAGTGTCCCCATGCCAATGGGGACAAGGGCCTCTTCCCTGGGTATGGTTTTTATGGGAAGCCCAACGCACTTCCTCCCCCATTTTAAAGAGGTGGGGTTCCCCTTAAAAGTCCTACCAGGCCTAAAGAGCCTGGTATGGCTTTTAGGGGGAACCCCACACACTTTTTACTGTGGTGTCCCTCCTAACCTTCCTACCAGACCTAAAGGGCCTGGTATGGATTGGGGGAGGGGGCCATGCTGTTTCTTTTTTTTTAATGTATTTTTTGTTTTATTTTTATTTGCTTTTATTTAATTATTTATTTTTGGGGGTACAGTATACTTTCCTGTCTTCAGCAGTGTCCAGCAACACACTGCATAAGGCTGCAGTGTAAGCAGCCTTATATAGTGTGGGGTAGGGACTGTGCACTGTGAGAGTGCATTGCATTGTGGGGTGTTTGGTAGGCGAACAGTTGGTGGTGCCTTCACACCGTAACCCTTCAGAGCTATTCTTGACGAGTGCAGGTTTGGACCCTGCTCTAAAAATTCAAATTATATGCACCTGTCACACAGTGTGTTGAAAAACTGGGCCTTGGATGTAAGTGCTTCCACACAGTAATGCAGGCCATAGATGGGTCGAAAATCGGGCAATTTTTTGGCCAAAAGTAAAATCGGACGATTTTCGGATCGTTAGTGGGTTAATTGTTCGGCCATTTTTCGATATTTTGGCAGATTTTTTTTATCGGTAAAGTTGGAAAAAGATCGGCCGATTTTGCCGATCGGCCGATTTTCGCAGCACTTATGGGCAAATCGGCTGATCTTTTTACCGATAAAAAATCTGCGCATGAGCAGTGACCTGCACGAGGAAGACAAAAAGAAGAAAAAGAAGAAGAAGAGTATGAAGAAGAGGATGAAGAAGAAGAAGAGGATGAAGAAGAAGAAGAAGAAGAGGAAGAAGAGGATAAAGAAGATGAAGAAGAGGATGAAGAAGAAGAGGACGAAGAAGAAAACGAGGATGAAGAAGAAGAAGTAGAGGATGAAGAAGAAGGAGAAGAAGAAGATGAAGAGGATGATAAAGAAGAAGAGGATGAAAAAGAAGAAGAGGATGATGAAGAAGAAGAAGAGGATGAAGAAGAAGAGGATAAAGAAGAGGATGAAGAAGAGGAAGAAGAGGATAAAGCAGAGGATGAAGAAGGAGAAGAAGAAGAAGAGGATGAAGAAGAAGAGGAAGAAGAAGAGGATGAAGAAGAAGAAGAGGATGATGAAGAAGAAGAGGATGATGAAGAAGAAGAGGATAATGCAGAAGAAAAGGATGAAGAAGAAGAAGAAGAGGAAGAAGAAGACAAAGAAGAGGATGAAGAAGAGGATAAAGAAGAAGAGGAAGAAGAAGAGGATGAAGAAGGAGAGGAAGAAGAAGAAGAGGATGAAGAAGAAGAAGAGGATGAAGATGAAGAAGAAGAGGATGAAGAAGAGGTAGATGAAGAAAAGGATGAAGAAGAAGAAGCATTCCAGTCTGGCAAAAAGTGTCCCTGCAGAGCGCTCCACTATTTCTTTGACAGTGCTTTGACATTTATAGCGGTTGCAACAATGTATCTATTTGTTTCCAAATAAAAACATCTGCTTCCAAAATGGATACAAATAGATACATTGTTGCAGCCACTATAAATGTCAAAGCACTGTCAAAGAAATAGCGGAGCTCTCTGCAGGGACACTTTTTGCCAGCTGTAGACGGGATGAAAATCGGCCGATTTTTTTTACCATTCCTGGTAACGTCGGCCGCTTGAATGACCGATTTTTCATTTTTTTAAAGAAAAATCGGCCGTTTTTCTCCCCATCTATCGCCTGCATAACCCCTTACAGTTACTCTTGATGAGCGTAGGAATTGGCACTGCTCTAAACAACTGAAATTATATGCACCTGTTACACAGGTGAGGGAAAATTGGGCCTTGGGTGCTGGTGGTGACTGAACACTGTAACCCCTAACAGTTAGTCTTGCCAGGCGCAGGAATGGGCCCTGCTGCCAAAAATTGTTAAAAATTGTAAAAACTTGAAATTACATGCACCTGTCAAACAGGTGCAGACAAATTGGGCCTTGGTTGTTGGTGGTGCCTGAACACTGTAACCCCTCACAGTTACTTTTGGTGGGCGCAGGAATGGGCCCTGCTGTTAAAAATTGTTAAAAATTGGAAAAAAATTAAATTACATGCACCTGTCAAACATGTGCCGAAAAATTGGGCCTTGGGTGTTGGCGGTGCCTGGACACTGTAACCCCTCACAGTTACTCTTGCTGGGGGCAGGAATGGACCCTGCTGTTAAAAATGTTTTAAAAAATTGTAAAAACTTTAAATTACATTCACCTTTCAAATAGATGCATAAAAATTGGGCCATGGGTGTTGGTGGTCCCTTAAACCAAAAACATTGTTGGAAGCTAGCATAATCAGGAATAGCATAGGCAGCATAGGCAGTCTTCAAGGGATTCCAGATCCCTAGCAAATTTAATCAGGGGCTTGATAGCTGCTGTTGATCCAGGATTGATTAATTTTGATAAATGTGAGCCAGTCAATTAAGTCTATGTCTATGCGTAGCCCCTTGAAAGCTTAGGGAGCACTTCTGGTTCAGAGGACAATTCAGCAGAAGAGGCCATAGAGGAAGAGGAGGGAGTGGAACAGACAGATGTGGCAGGATCACCATCAGTTTTTTGGAAGCATGGTGGCGGAACAAGCTCCAGCACTGAACCCTGTCCTGCATCCTTCCCAACTGCCAGCAGAGTTACCCAGTGTGCCGTGAAGGAAATGTAACATCCCTGACCATGCCTTTCAGGTCCTGTTGCCAACAGGCTGCATGGCAGATCATCATATGTCAAGTCAAGCATGTGGTGCCAAGCATGTGGTACCCAAGCAGCTGGTGTTTTGGCCACACTTGATCCGTTTCAAACAGAGACTGCAAACAGTAATGCTGTGGTCTGCTGCACGTGTTGAAAAAAGCCCACACCAATGAACTTTTGGAGGTCAGCGGGGAGTCAGCAGTGCCCTGCACCTGTGGAGCTCTCTCGTGTGATGCAATAGGGTGGTTGCCCTTACGCCTGCCCCTGGAGGACATCCTGCCTTGTTGGAGTTGTGCCGCCTTCTCACTTTCCTCCTATGTTCTCTCAGGCACCCAAGTACAGCTAGTGACCTCATCTTTCCCTCCCTCCTTGTCACTGGAGCCAACTTGGCCGTATGCTGCGGCTGGGGGAACATGACTTCAAATTTCTTGTCAGTCATTGACAACCCCTCTCTCTTGGGTCACATCACTCCCTTCCTCAACCTAGGAACAAAAATCAGAGCATTAAAATGACTGCGCATCCTCCAGCAGTATGACTGACACGTCGTTTGAATAATTCAGGTGACTCCTCCATGCATGATGGTGGGGCTATGGAAGAAGTAACTGTGGACAAGGAGCCTGGGGAATAGGCAGCTTTGGCAGCTGTGGTGGAAGGCGAACTAGTATGAGCCTGGGTGACAGAGGATGAGGATGGCTTAGTCATCTACTCTACCACCTCTTCTGCATGTTATGGCTCAATAACATGCCAGCACCGTAAAAAAGGACAAGCATACCCTACCTGCAGAGGATGCACCATGTCCATAACCATAATTTTTCACTGTGGACACAGAGGCTGCTTGCCCTATTTTAGCTGCCTGTGAGCATCTCCCTCTCCTTGCTGGCCTTTCAAACATGATGGGCATTTTTATAACTTTTTATTTTAGAGTGTAGGCTGGGAATTTGGTGCTTGAATGCATTACGTTTGTTATTGGTGTACTATATACCGTTTTATTTATCTATTTATTTTATGAAGAAAATGGGGGGTACAACAATTATGGAGATTTTTTTACTGCAACTGCTGCAAAAATAAATAAATAAATGTAAAAAATTAAGAAAGCCAAAAAAAACCCCACTGGTGATTCAGAAACAAGAAAGAACACCTGCAACGCAAATGTTTCTGCTGCTGCTGAAAAAAAAAAATTCAGAAAGCCAAAAAAAGGGAACCACTGCTGACACAGAAGGAGGAACACCTGCGATGCAACAGTTATGCCCTAATAATTTTTGTGAATTAAATTAATTAAAAAAAAATAAGAAAGCAAAAAAAAAGAAAACCACTGCTGAAGCAGAAAGAAGAACACCTGTGAAACAGAAGGGGGGACACTAATGATGCAGCAAACAGAACCTGATGCTGCAAAAATAAAAAATAATAATAATAAAAAACTTTAACAAAGAAAAAAAATATGCAAACAGCAGTAATGCAGAAGTGCTGTAAAACACACTGACACTTCACTGACACCACTGCACTGCTCTTCACAACACCAGCTTACACTAAACTACACTCCTAACACACCACAAACTACTCCACTAAACTCCAGCAACACACTATACAAGGCTGCTGTGTAAGCAGCCTTATATAATGTGGGGTGTGGACTTAGCTGTGAGCCATGATTGGCCAAAGTCATTGTGACTTTGGCCAGTCATTAGCTCTCATAGTGCATTGTGCTATGATTGGCCAAAGCATTGCACCTGACCTGTGGTCAGGTGCATTGCTTTGGCCAATCACTATGCACTGTGAGAGCACAGTGCATTGTGGGGCACGGCAGCTGAACAGCCCTCCAAACGCCCTCACAGTTCATTCCATTTGAATTTACATTTGACTCAAACATCAAGACCATCCCTAATTAAGTATAGTATGTTGCACTTTTAAGAATATGTCTACTTTTTACCATATTTATAAACTGCTGTCATAAATCAAATAAACCTTCCAGCTCTTGCAGTTACTTTCAAAGAAAACTGAGAGCAAACTAGTCCCCTCCTGCAGCTACCAGTTAGTTCATTAATATGATGGGAAGTCTCACTGATGCCCAGGAGCTGTGGAAAGAGGTGTGCCAGATCTTGACTTTCCTTGCAAAAGTCGAGATCTGCATATAAGGGAGCCCCAGGCTTCAGGCTCCTTTAAAAAATACTCTACTACAGTATAAGAATTTATGTTACCCTGTATTATAATCTATTTTGACAAGTTCTTACATAGTAACAAGTTACATTCTGAGAGCCACCTGTTCTGACACTGACATAGTGATGTGTTCTTCCAGTTCTGTCATAGGAATTTCCTTTGTACATATCTACTGCTTAACAAATGTTCACACTTTTGCTGGTCAGTTGTTAAATTTGACACTGCATTATTTAATATTAGCTCAATAGCAAGTTATTTCGATTGTCTCAAGATCATTTTACTGCATGCATAATTTCTTGACAGCTTAAAAAATCTTTGTACAACATCTCCACAATCTCTTACTTTTTTCATGGAAAAATATTGATGACATTCCCTCCTGCAATGCTGCCTTGCTGTCATGCTAATCCATTGGATTCAATTCTTTCTGAGTCACTCATGCCAATCAGAAGTTCCAACATAAAGTGGACTTTCACACTTGACACCACTCACATGGGCCTTTTGCCATGCTGTAAGTCCCAGTGAAGGAATCTACAGATTCATGCTACTGGAATTGACAGCTGCATGTGGAAAGCATTTCTCACCTAGGTAAGAATAAATTTGCATTTCACTCCCCCCCACTTAAAATTATGTGCACCTGAGCCCTGTTGCATATCTGCTCACGCACAGGTCTCCAACACATCTGTGCACATGCAGCTTTCTCTGCACATGCACAAAAACTACTGCCATGTTTGTGCATGTGTAGGAAATCTGCACATGCGCAGATCTGCTTAAGCGCTCTACCAGGAACCAAAGGATAAACAGAGCTCTTTGGCACATCTGCACATTCACCATTAAAACAAAAATCATGGCACCAGAGGGGACAGAGGCAAGTGAAAGGGGACTGAAGTTCTTTTTTGATTTTCTGTAAAGTTCCATGTCTTGAGAATTATTGAAGTCTGGGGAGTAGCATTTTAAGAAGACAATCAGTAATAGCCATTTGCATGTTTTTCTAAATATGGGCAATCGCAACTACTTATTTTGAAAGTCAGAGAAAACTCTGCACTGGGCCTTGCTCCACAGACATTAGAGGGAGAAGGAAAAAATATGTAGTTATCCTTAAGCCCTTCATGACCAGGGTCAAAATAAACCTTAATACCCAAGCACAATTTTGCAACTTTGACATGTGTTAGTATAACTGTACATATCATCGCTATTACTCAGTGTATACAGGCGGATTATGCCTTGTTTTTTTCAGGACAGATTTCATTTGGTGGAACATGGTAATGGAAATCTCCTGATTTTTTTTATTATCAAAGGAAAACTGATCCAAAATAGTAGAAAAAAAAAGCTTTATATTTAACGTCAGTGCGAGTTTTAGTGTCAGTGTGTTTAAGTAGGACTACAGGCACAAAGAACAAATCACAAACTGTATGTGGTATTGCTGCAATCGTCAAGAGAAGAATTTATTTGTAGGGTTTTTTGGTGGTGGTACATGGTAATGGCATAAAAATATACAGCTAAATTAAAAAAAATTATGTTTTTCTTACGTGAAGCACACTGATATTAACACTGCCACTGACACAGTGCCATTAACTGATATTTACACTGACACGAACACTGACACTCATTAAGCTAGGTAAAGCATTGGATTAGTTTATCTTTATTTATTTCTGTATGTTTTTTTTGTTACGACTTCTCTAGCAAGGAGGAATAGCTACATTGTATCATTTCCTCCTTACTAGCAGACAGGTCTGTTGTTTCTTCTCTTCACAGAGCAGAGACAATATAGGAAAGGGCTACAAAGTGGGTGATCACTGTGAGACCCAATCAGAGGCTATCACAGTGATCATGTTCCCCCAGGTCCTGATTATTAGTAGTTATATACAGTAGTTAGTCCGATTGAAAAAAACAACAGTTTAACCAAGAGCAGGGAAAACCATTATAAACAACAGCACAGTGGTTAAATGGTTAGCACTTCCACCTGGCAGTACTACTGTTGCTGGTTTGAATCCCAATTATAGCACCACCTGCCTGGAGTTTGCACATTCTCTCTGTGCCTGTGTGGGTTTCCTCCGGGTACTCTGGTTTCCTGCCACACTCCAAAGGCATACTGCTAGGTTAATTGGATCCTGTCTAAAATTGGCACTAGTAATATGTATGAATGTGAGTTAGGGACTATACCCCCCATGAATACGTGCTTTAGCACGAAACGCGTCAAGGAGGAGCCGTGCGCAATTGTGCCTTTGCCACCGTGACCACGTGGAGGTTCAGCGGCAATCTTAGCATCTCACATGGTCAGTGTTTTACTTGTTTTTGCTTACATTCAATAAATATTGCTTGGAAATACTGCACTATGGGCTTCCTTCTTTTTGGCTCCTTGTGAGCGGATACCTGTACAGAGCCCATCCCGGAGTGAGGCCTTAGGTGCTGCAAACTGCCCAGGGGAAGGGGATCCTTAACGGTTTGTTACCAGACCAGGCTGATCCGGTTCTAAAGGAGACTTCCAGCAGACATCTTTGAGATTTACATATGCATATATGCACATAAAGGTTGCGCATCTGGTGAGTGCATATTCCTAACAATTTCACGGCACGTCACCAGGATGTTGTAAGGAGCACTTATCTGAGATCCTCTCAGATGGATCATCACTTCTAAGCACTTTATATGAACTGTTTTTAGGACTGTGTATGATCATGAACACCTAGCACATTGATAGTGCTCACCAATATCACCTTTATCTTTGCATTGTGCACGTTTGTCACTTTACATCCACATCTGGGTTTAGTGCTATTTATATGTATGCATAGATTTTATTTTAGGGATTCCAGCGCCGCATCCTTTTGTTTTTCTTGAATAATATATATATGTAAAGCACTGTGTAAATTGATGGTGCTATATAAGTACCTGAAATGAATAAATAATCATAAATAATAAGCGTAAAAGTGAAAACACGTAAATCGTCCAAATGTGACGTAAACACAGTAAATGCAATCCAATACTAAATATATATTAGTCATGTGACTATGTTGATGACTATAGAGTCCTCAGAAGTGATAATCCAAATCTGTGAATTCTGTGACTTGAGTGCTAACAGAATGGTAATATGAATGCACTAACCAGAAGCGCAATCTTTTTGTGCATTAGTGTAAATGGTATAATTCGTCATGGTCATCTGGATGTGGACAGGACCAAGGCAATAATCTGGCACACGTCAGCATACAAGTAGATTTTTGGGATATTTGCTTTTTGCAGCCAGATGTGAGTGCTTTTTATCTACACAAATTACCCACGCAACTGTTTTCTTCTCTGCCCTGCCACTGAACTCCTGAAAATTTCTATAATGTGCATGAACAAATAGGCTAACATGGAGGGAAGTTTACAGGCACAAAATAAAAAGAACACACAAACGCTTAAAGAAGCAGTTTCTTTGAGCTGCAGTGTGCATGAGACCTAATTCTCACTGGACTAGCAGTTAGAGGTAGCAGTGCCTGAGCTCTCACACTGCAGATATACAACTTGAGGCTGTAGGTACACTCACATACCAGGAAGTGCACTGCTATTTTTCAATAGAATTTCAAACTATATGGTACATTTTTCAGGGTACTGCTTAGGTACCATCAGGGGTGGACTAACAACTTATGGGCCCCCCAGGCAATAGGGGATCATGGGGCCCCTGTGTCCTTGGCCAAACTCAAAAGAGCCTATGAAAAAGGTACCAGGGGCATCTCATGGGGCCCCCTACTGACCCCAGGCCCTCGGGCAGTGCCCGAGTTTCTAAATGGTCATTCCGCCCCTGGGTACCATGAACATATCTAAATGTTCTCTATAATAAAAACAAATCTTTACTTTTTAAACTCATGTCCATTTTCAAAGTACATACACCTATCCTCTTAGTCCTCCCCTTGAATCCTGACCTTGCAATGATGGCCACTGCCTCTGCTATTTGTCTACATCCCAGCTGGCTGATCGTCAATGCACTGGTTGCACCTATGCAGTAATTATTATTATTACAAGTACTTATATAGCTCCATCAATTTATGCAGGGCTTTTTACATATATATTGTACATTCACATCGGTCCCTAACCCTCAAGGGGTGTACAATCTAAGGTCCCAAACTTACATTCATGCATATACTATGGTCAATTTAGGCAGGACCCAGTTACCCTACCAGGATGTCTTTAGAGTATGGAAGGAAACTGGAGAACCCAGAGGAAACACACACAGGCACAGGGAGAACATGCAAACTCCAGGCAGGTGGTTCTGTGGTTGGGATTTGAACCAACAACCCTATTACTGCCAGGCAGAAGTGCAAACCATTTAGTCACTGTGCTGTCTGTACTTTTCACATAGGGTTCCATAGGGCCATCTCTTGAGGCAGAAAATGCTTTGGACAAGGCCTTAAAGAACCTTCAGGGAACTTACTGCACATGCCTAGCCAGCACACTTAGGATCAGCTGGCAAGGATGTGAACAAACAAAAAAGGATCAGCTGACTGGGATGTAAATAAACAAAAGAAGATCAGCTGGCTGGGATGTAGACAAACAACAAAAGCTATGGGCACCAATGTGATTTAAATTGAGATTGTCACTACATGGTCAAAAATTTATAAAAAAGGAACACATGGACAAAGTTAACCAGACCATATTCTAGCAAAAGATGTCCCGCACTTCAAAAAGTACCAGTGAAAAATACTTTCTATTTTCTCATTTAAAAAATCAGCAGCACAGCATTAACAGCCCATTCATACCAAATGCTATGCTTTTTTCTGCAGCAAAAATGCATGGAAAGTAGGTTATATGGGTTCCAATGGCATAGTTCACACCAGTGCAGTCAATTCCAGTGTGTTTCAGTTCCAGAAAAAAAAAAGAAGTACGTGCTGCATCTTTCCTGCAAAAAGCTGTAATAAAATGCAGCAAAGGACAGGACCCAAGTACAGCAAAAAAAAACAGGAAAAAAAAGCAACTGTAATGTATCAAAAACGTACATGCAGAAATTCATCTGGAATGGATGTGGAGGACGTTTTTGTGGTGTGCATAGGTTGGTTGCAGTGCAGCACGGAAAAGGAGGAGGATGTCCAATCCTGCTGAGAGAGACTTTGTGGGACCACAAGTCCCAGAGGAGTACTGGACTGCAGAGAAAGAAAAGGACTGGAAAGGCCGGGCTATTGGTCAGTTTCCATTTGGAGAAATGTGCTTTGTGGAGCCCATTTACTGCACTGTGTTGGTGTGACATCATGTTGTGGGACTGGGGTTGCATTGCTACACTACCCGGAGGCTGCTGGCGCCTGACGGAAACCTGTATTCTATTCCTTTATTTTCTATTCTGTTTTATTCTTTTTGAAATTTGAATTTTGGAAGACAGCTCTATGCAGTTTTTTTTTCTATCCTATTATTTTCTATTCTATTTCTTTTTGAAATTTGAAAGACAACTATATTGTTTTTTTTCTATCCTCATATTTTCTATTATATTTTTTTCTTTTCTATTCTTTTTGAAATTTGAATTTTGGAATACGGCTATATTCTAACAGTAATACACATAGTCTTTGAAGGAAATCAGCAATATGTTTATATTTCAAATTTGTTTTCGAATTTGATTTAGTTTTCAAATTCAATTTGAATTTCTAATGAAATATCTTTTTTTTTGTTTCAAATTAGTTTAAATCTATTACTGTTGTTATCTGGAAATTCGGATACATCCAAATCTCCGAAAATTTCAATTCAGATGAAACGAACTGCACGTCTAGAGAGCAATAATTCTAGTACTGGAGCTCAGAGTTAACTCTAATCTCAGGAGCAGTAAGGGATTTTAAAGCCTCACCTATGGAGATTTTTGGGTACCGACAAATGGCTGATCAAATTTACAGCACACTGGCACTCCTCGTTTTTGTGATATTATTATTATACAGGATTTATATAGCGCCAACAGTTTAAGCAGCGCTTTACAAAATGAAGGTAGACTCTAAACTCCTAGAACGCTTAGTCTACAATCGCCTGAGCTCCCACCTCACTGACAACAACCTTCTTGACCCTTTACAGTCTGGCTTTCGCTCACTACACTCCACTGAAACTGCCCTACTAAAACTCACTAATGATCTCCTAGATTGTAAGCTCGAAAGAGCAGGGCCCTCGATCCCCTCATGTTTTGCATTGTATTGGTATTGTTCTGTCACATGTTCCATCCCCCTTTGTAATGTACAGCGCTGAGCGAACCATTGGCGCTTTATCAATACTGTATAATAATAATAATACTAACAGCTAAAACCAATGGCCACTACTCCGTACTCTTACTACTTGACCTCTCTGCGGCTTTTGATACGGTTGACCATCCCCTCCTCCTCAAAAAACTCCACTCTCTTGGCCTCAGAGACTCTGCTCTCTCCTGGTTCTCCTCCTACCTATCACAGCGTTCCTTCAGCATTACCTATAACTCTGTCTCCTCCTCTCCACTCCCTCTTTCTGTAGGGGTCCCTCAAGGTTCTGTCCTTGGACCCCTTCTCTTCTCCATCTACACCTCCTCCCTTGGTCACTTGATAAACTCCCATGGCTTTAAGTACCATCTCTATGCTGATGACACACAAATCTATCTTTCTACCCCTCACCTCACCCCTTCAGTCTCCTCTCGCATTACTAACCTACTAAGTGACATATCAGCATGGATGTCACTCCACTTCCTCAAACTCAATCTTTCCAAAACTGAGCTCCCCCCCCCCGCCCGTGCCCCCTCCCCTGACTTCTCCATCAAGATCAATAACACAATCATCAGTCCCTCCCCTCATGCCAGGGTACTAGGTGTAATCCTAAACTTCCATCTGTCCTTTCAGCCCCAAATCCAATCACTGTCCAAATCTTGTAGACTTCACCGTCGTAACATCTCCAAGATACGCCCGTTCCTAACCTCGGAAACTACTAAGCAACTTATTCACTCCCTGGTTATATCTCGCCTTGACTATTGTAACTCCCTCCTCATTGGCCTACCGAATCGCAGGCTATCCCCTCTTCAGTCTATCATGAATGCTGCTGCCAGACTCATCCACCTTACTAACCGTTCTGTATCTGCCACCCCTCTCTGCCAATCCCTCCACTGGCTTCAAAACATTAACAATAACGTATAAAGCCATTTATAACTCTGCCCCAAATTACATCACCGATCTTGTCTCTAAATATCACCCAAACCGTACTCTCCGCTCCTCGCAAGACCTCCTACTCTCTAGCTCCCTTGGCTCCTCCTCCCATGCTAGTCTCCAGGACTTCTCCAGAGCTTCCCCCATCCTCTGGAACTCTCTACCCCAATTTATCAGACTATCGCCTACTCTGCTCACTTTTAGGCGATCTCTGAAAACCCATCTCTTCAGGGAAGCCTATCCTGCCCTCAGCTAATACTGGAATCTTCCACTTTTCCAACCAGTCCAAGCCCATCCCCCACAGTTACTACCTTTTGTACCACTAGCCCCTCCCTCCTAGATTGTAAGCTCCAAAGAGCAGGGCCCTCCTATCCCTCTTGTATTGAACTGTATTGTTGCTGTATTGTCTCCCATTATATTGTAAAACGCTGAGAAAACTGTTGGCGCTATATAAATCCTGTATAATAATAATAGACATTACAGTTACAATACAATTTGGTACAAGAGGAAACAGAGGGCCCTGCTCAATAGAGCTTACAATCTAGGACAGGGGTCTGCAACCTTTAAGACATAAAGACCCACTTGGACCCGTTTCCGAGAGGGAAAAAAAGACTGGGAGCCGCAAAACCATTGCAACATTTAAAACAAATCCGACACTGCATATATTGCAAAAAGCGCTCTGGTCATGAAGGGGGTTTAAGGGCCCAGTAAGCAAAGGGTTAATCAGGGCCACAGTGTATCGTCATAATCACAATCATAGCCTTAGGTCAGTGGTGGGCAACCTTTTTTTTCAACTGAGCCAAATCTCGCCAAAACCACGATTGAAATTTATTTTGAGAGCCACATTTTTAAAACTGAAAATACATCCCCCATATAGTAATTCATCCCCCATATAGTAATTCATCCCCCATAGTAATTCATCCCCCATAGTAATTCATCCCCCACATAGTAATTCATCCCCCATAGTAATTCATCCCCCATATAGTAATTCATCCCCCATATAGTAATTCATCCCCCATAGTAATTCATCCCCCATATAGTAATTCATCCCCCATATAGTAATTCATCCCCCCTATAGTAATTCATCCCCCCTATAGTAATTCATTCCCCATATTGTGTCAATTCACTTACCTTTGCTCCGCGTGTTCCTCTCGCCGTGTTCCCGCGCCTTTCCGGTCTTCAGGGCGGACTGTGAGAGGAGTTCGTCACGCTGCCCCGCCTACATCCTGACAGCCAATGTTTGCCACGCTCCGCGGGCCGGATTAAAAGGTCCGTCGGGCCGTAGTTTGCCCATTGCTGGGCTAGCTGCAGAGTCCTGACTTTTGGGGCGGCCGCCCGAGAGGAGGGAGGGGAGCGGGCGCCCGGCACACAGAAGAGCCGCAGCAAAGGTGAAAAAGAGCCGCATGCGGCTCTGGAGCCGCGGGTTGCCGACACCCGATCTAGGGGGAAGGGATGAGTGATACAAAAGGTAATAGCTGTGGGAGGGATGAGCTGATGGAGGAAATAAATGGCGGTTTACTAGCTAGAAACAGGATAGACTTCTTTAACCAATTCAATACCGGGCAATTTTACACCTTCCGCCCAGGCCAGTTTTCACATTTCAGCGCTCTCACACTTTGAATGACAATTGCGCGGTCATACAACATTGTACCCAAACTAAAATTTTATCATTTTCTTCACACAACTAGAGCTTTCTTTTGGTGGTATTTAATCACCGCTGGGGTTTTTATTGTTTGCTAAATTAACAGAAAAAGACCAAAAGTTTTGAAAAAAAAAAGTTTTTCTTTGTTTCTGTTATAAAAGTTTGCAAATAAATAATTGTTCTTCATAAATTTAGGCCGAGATGTATTCTGCTAAGTCTCTGGTGAAAATAACCCAAATTAGGATGTGTTTTTTAGTTTGTAGGAAAGTTATAGAGTTCACAAACTATGGTATATATCTGAATATTGATCAATCCTGAAGTACTGACAGCCAATCTAATTTCTTGAGGTCCAAGAATGTCAGAATAGTACAGATATCCCCAAATGACCACTTTTTGCAGAGTAGACAGTCCGACGTACTTCATAAGAGGCATGGCGAGTTTTTTGAAGTTGTATTTTTTTTGTCATAATTTTTTGGAAAATGAAAAAATTAAACAAATTAGTTTCACTATTTTTTTTTTTTTACGTATTGTCACCAATGCAGTACAGTGTCATCATATAACTGGCATGGCAGTGATCAGGGACACTGGTGACAGTATGAAAAAAAAAAGTGTATATATTGTTTTTCATATTTCACTATGACCAAAGTAGTACAATGTTACCATACCATAGTAACATTGTACTACTTTGGGGAAATGATCAGCATTTACCTGAATGACATCGATTCATTCAGGGTTTTTTTTTATTTGTGCTTAGCAGTGATTTGGCCACAGCTAATCACATGACATGTGCATGTGATTAGCTGTGACCATTCACAGCTAGGCAGTAGTATACAATGGATGGCATGAATGAAGCCATCCATTGTATACAACTGTCATGTGACCTGCTGTGATTGGTCACAGCAGGTCACATTACCGGCAACGGGGCCGATACTCAGATCTGTCATCGGCCGTGTCCGAGGTACACGTCCAGTGACAGATCGCATCGCTGCGCCGCTCTGCAGGAGCGCAATCTGCGCATGTGCGGGAGGACGCCATATGGCATCCACCCGGAACGCTGATGACATTTG
This sequence comes from Staurois parvus, assembly GCF_062004578.1. Lineage (NCBI taxonomy): Eukaryota > Metazoa > Chordata > Amphibia > Anura > Ranidae > Staurois > Staurois parvus. Next base: position 4,843,818 of record NW_028318014.1, read on the forward strand.
CCGCCCGCCATTCGGCCATAGGGCGGGCGGCAAATGGTTAAAGAGAAAGGTTTTCAGGGATGTCTAAAGGTGGATAGATTAGGAGACAGCCAGACAGATTGGGGTAGAGTATTCCATAGGATGGGAGAAGCTTGGGAGAAGTCCTGGAGGCGAGCATGGGAGGAGGTGACATGGGAACTAGAGAGCAGGTCTTGGGAGGATCGAAGAGAGCGGTTTGGTTGATATTTTGAGATCAGGTTGGTGATGTAGCTGGGGGCAGAGTTGTGGGTGGCTTTAGTTACATAGTTAGTCTGGCTGAAAAAAGACAAAAGTCCATCCAGTTCAACCATTACAAAAAAAAAAAAGGTTTAATCCTACACCAATTGATCCATAGGAAGGATAAAAAACCAAGCAAAGCATGATTCAATTTGCTCCTGCAGGGGAAAAAATTCCTTCCTGATCCCCCAAGAGGCAATCGGATATTCCCTGGATCAACTTTACCTATAAATGTTAGTATCCAATTATATTCTGTGTATCTCTTGAGGGAGTCTATTCCACATTTCCACAGCTCTCACTGTGAAACAGATCACGGACAGATGCAGACTTGCCATGTTTGGTATCTATTTATTCGACAGAACTGCATCTTTTACATTTTACAAAAAAAAGGTATTATTTTGTATCTGTGTGCACTAAGCTACATTATTTTTGTATTGTATTGTTTGTATTGTTTTCCTGAACATTTGCGTTCTATAAAAGGTTGCACAAGTATCATGAGACATATTATATTTTGCATTTCATATTCTGGAGCCTCTGCTTGCAGAAAACATGATATTGAGGGGGATTTAGGTCATTTTAAATCCAAAAACGCGGATTTTTTACGTGTTCAAAAACTGAGACTATTGCAGAGCCGAAGTGGTTAAGGGGTGAAGCTCTCCCGTCTGCGGTCTGGTTAATGATTACTACCCTAGTCATTGTGGTGGCTGCGTGCCTTCCAAAGTTCATTATCATTGCTCCTCCCAGCTCCAATGTCCAGCTCTCTACATACAAGGCCGGCACGGGGCCCTTCTCCTCATAGGATTCATGCAGCCATTATCACAGCTCCCCCAGGAACAGCTCCAGACACACCGGAGCCCCTCCGCTCAGCGGCCAGTCTACGTCAACGACTGATGTCACGGAGTGCACGACTCTCAGGATCCCTACGTCAGGGGGAGGCCACGCCTACCCCCTGGACGTGATGACGCCAGGCCAGAAACGAAACAAAAAAAATCCATCATCTCTTGCTATAAAGAGATGCAATTACGGGTTTTACGCTGCAACCCTAGCTGAGGGGGGCGGAGCTAAGCTGCCAGCCAATCAGTAGCGCAGCCAGCGCTTCGTGCCCAGAGTAGCAGGTTAGGTTGCGAGATACAAAACTCCCTGCTCAGCCCGGAATCGGGAGGGGAAGAGGGAGTGAGCGAGGAAGATGGCGGCTCTTAGTGAGGAGGGGAGGTACGGGCTGTCCTGCGGGAGGGGGACACAGGACAACATCACCGTACTTCACGTTAAACTCACTGAGACCGCCGTCAGAGCCTTGGAGAACTACCAGAACACTAAGGTAAGTGAGGAGCGGGGCTGGAACTCCTAGAGTATTCCCCATATGGGCTGTTATTAGGGTTACCAGATGTTTGTGTATGGAGGAATGCCACCGAGGCCATGTTACCCTCCCCCTCTGTCCTCACCCGGACAATGGAGGAGTCACCGACTGTGCCATGGATCCCACACAGGTGGTGGTCTTCTGGGCTCAGCCTGAACTTCCGAGGCAGTGACCCACCATAACCCTAACCCCCTCTTCGTGTGAAGTGGATTATTCCAGTTATTGGCTCTGAGTGAGGGCTAGGGAGAGCCTATTGTACGGCACAGGGGTGTCCTTGGAGCTGGCAGGTGCTGAGGGTGCCGAGAGCCCCACTGGTGCGATCCAGCTGGTCCTTGGTCTCCCAGCTTCTCCGCACTGCCTGTACACAGGGCTGTCTGCACCACTGCCTGCTGCACCACTCCTCCCAACACAGGACACCCCATACACTGCTCCATGTCACTACGTGGATGAACTTGATGAATTAGTTTTTAGAAACTAACAAAAAAGTCATGGAGTCACCAGAATAGGCTTCATCTTGATCAGAGGACTCTAGGGCTATGGGACTTGTAATATATGGGCAGCTCTTCTCATCTTTTAATCTAAGTCCTCTCTTTAGATTGAGAGTAGACCATGACTCCATATTGTATTTTCTGTACAGATGAGATGGCCCTACTAGGAGAGGACACACTGACTCCATAATGTAATTTCTGTACGGATGAGATGGCCTCACTAGGAGAGGAGACACTGACTCCATATTGTATTTTGTGTATAGATGACATGGCCTCACTAGGAGAGGAGACACTGACTCCATATTGTATTTTGTGTATAGATGACATGGCCTTACTAGGAGAGGAGACACTGACTCCATATTGTATTTTCTGTACAGATGACATGGCCTTACTAGGAGAGGAGACACTGACTCCATATTGTATTTTCTGTACAGATGACATGGCCTCACTAGGAGAGGAGACACTGACTCCATAATGTAATTTCTGTACAGATGAGATGGCCTCACTAGGAGAGTAGACCATGACTCCATATTGTACTTTCTGTACAGATGAGATGGCCTCACTAGGAGAGGAGACACTGACTTCATAATGTAATTTCTGTACAGATGAGATGGCCTCACTAGGAGAGTAGACACTGTTTCCATATTGAATTTTCTGTATAGATGACATGGCCTCACTAGGAGAGGAGACACTGACTCAATATTGTACTTTCCCTGGAGGTGGCATGGCCTCACTAGGAAAGGAGACACTCCATATTGTACTTTCTGTATAGGTGGTATGGCCTCAGTAGGAAAGGAGACACTTACTCCTTATTCTATTTTCTGTATAGATGACATGGCCTCACTAGGAAAAGAGACACTCCATATCGTATTTTCTGTATAGGTGGTATGGCCTCACTAGGAGAGTAGACACTCCATATTGTACTTTCTGTATAGATGGCATGGCCTCACTAGGAGAGGAGACACTGTTTCCATATTGAATTTTCTGTATAGATGACATGGCCTCACTAGGAGAGGAGACACTGACTCAATATTGTACTTTCCCTGGAGGTGGCATGGCCTCACTAGGAAAGGAGACACTCCATATTGTACTTTCTGTATAGGTGGTATGGCCTCAGTAGGAAAGGAGACACTTACTCCTTATTCTATTTTCTGTATAGATGACATGGCCTCACTAGGAAAAGAGACACTCCATATCGTATTTTCTGTATAGGTGGTATGGCCTCACTAGGAGAGTAGACACTCCATATTGTACTTTCTGTATAGATGACATGGCCCCACTAGGAGAGGAAACACTGACTCTATATTGTACTTTCCGTACAGATGTGAAATGGCCCCACTAGGAGAGGAGACACCGACTCCATATTGTCCCTTCCCTTGAGGTGGCATGGCCTCACTAGGAGAGTAGACAACGACGCCATATTGTACTTTCTGTATAGATAACATGGCCTAACTAGGAGAGGAGACACTTTCTCCATATTGTCCCTTCCCCTGGGTGGACATGGCACAGTTAGTAGAGGAGACACTGACTCCATATTGTCCCTTCCCCTGGGTGGACATGGCACAGTTAGTAGAGGAGACACT